>NW_007248541.1:615518-623950 GCF_000164805.1 Carlito syrichta | reverse complement strand
TGCGGTGGCCGGGAGCAGCCACTGCACTCCAGTCTGGGTGACTGAGGGAGACTCCAACTAAAAATAAAATAAAATAAAATAATAAAATAAAATAAAAATAAAACATAAAATGCCTTGTGGAGACAAGGCTGCCCAGAATGGTCTTGAACTCCTGGATTCAACTGATCCTTCTGCCTCAGTCTCCCAAAGTGCTAGGATTATAAGCATGTGCCACCGTGCCCAGCCCAAACGATACAATTTTTATTTTATTATTATTATTATTATTGAGTTGGAGTCTCACTCTGTCACCCCAGCTGGAGTGCAGTGGCAAGCTCACAGCCACCCCAGTGTCGACCTACTGGGCTCAGGTGATCCTTCTATCTCAGCCTTCCAAGGAGCTGGAACTACAGGCGCATGCCACCACGCCCAGCTAAGTTTTGTGATTTATTATAGAGACGAGGTCTCACCAAGTTGCCCAGGCTGGTCTCGAACCCGCGGACTCCGGCAATCCTCTCACCTTGGTCTCCCAAAGTGCTGGGATGACAGGCTGAGCCACCACGCCCGGCCAACAATAGAACTTTTAAATGGTTTGCCAGGATTAGTTCCGTATTGAAAGTTTCTAATTATACTTTTTAAAGAAAATACTAAAAATAAAGGTACAAGCTTCATCCCTCCCTCCCCACTCACAAAAACAAAAGCAAAACCAAAAAACTTTCCAGTCTAGAACTGAATGTATCTCATGTCTTCTTCCCCTCATCTTGAGGCAATCCATCCTTGACTCACAACCCTACTCCTTCAGTCCTCTCTAGTCAATTTCCCTCACGCCCCGCCTGCATCCTGTCAGGAGATTATGTTGGCTCTCTATCCACAGGCCACATGGCATACAGAATTTCTCACCTGCCCTCACCCCGATCACCTCACTGCAACACCCACCTGGCAGCTCTCCCTGCTTCCTCCCTTGTCGGACATGCGCCTCACCACCAGCAGCCAGACTAATCCTCTGAAATGGAAGTCAGAGCCAAACTGGCACTGGTTCCCCAGTTCACTTAGCGCAAAGGCCAAGTCCCTCAGAGGGCCTTCTCAGTTCTTCCAGATCCAGCTTTCTGCCTCCCCAGCCCCCTCCCCTTCCCGCCATCCATCTCATCTCCCATTATCCCCCTAGACTCACATGGCACGACGACACCCTGACCTCCCTGACGCTTCTGAGCCAGACCGGCCTGTCCTGCCTTAAGGCCCTTTCACTGGCTGTTCCATCTACCTGAAATGCTTTTGTTTTTGTTTTTTGTTTTGAGGCAGGCCCGCATTCTGTCACCCAAGCTGGAGTGCAGTGGCAAAATTGGCTCACCACAGCCTTGACCTCCTGGGTTCAAGCCATCCTCCTGCCTCAGCCTCCCAAGGCAACACCACTCCCGGCTAATTTTTTGATTGTTTGTAGAGATGAGGTCTTGCTATGTTGCCCAGGCTGGTCTTGACCTCTTGAGATCAAGTGGTCTTCTTCCCTCAGCCTCCCAAAGTGTTGGGATTACAGGCATGAGCCATTGTACCCAGCTGGAATACTTTCCCCTAGATAGTGGCACAGCTTACCCCTTCTTCACCTTCCAGACTGCTCAGATGCCACCATTTCAGTGACATGCCTTGGCCTTCTGATCCTTCAGTCATGCTTGACTGTTTGACAACGCTCTATCAACTTCTAACCTATTATATAATCTACTTACATAATTCTCAATTTAATAGGATACTATCTTTACAAGGCATTATATTTCTATCTGTTTTGTTCATTTTCATTATTTCAGTCCAAGTGCTTGGAAGAAAAAAATGCTCAATGAATATTTGTGGAATGAGCAAATTGAATGTCTGCTCATTAAATGACATCACCATTGTGTTTTTACCGACGCTTTCAGTCGCCTTGAGAGTTACTTGTTTACCCCATTTACTTATAAGGACGGCAACCCTTAAAAAGTTTGAGCACCTTGTACAAATCACAAGTTACTAACTTGAAAGAGAAATTGGGGTCTTAGGCCTTTTTTCCATCTCTCTGTGGCTGCCTCTGATGTTCATCTTTAAGAGGATCAAAGTCAAGTTCATGCACTCCAAACTGGTGTCCATGAATAAAGCAAATGGTTGAAAATCAAAGCAGAACTTTCCAAAATCATGGCAAAAAAAAAAAACTGACTGCATTTGTTCCTAAAATAATTCACACATTTCAGTCATGTAAATTTAAAATTATTTACATAGGTAAAACTCTTTTAAGAATATATAAAGAAGTAAACAGATAATAGATCACTTACTTTGATCAGGTTTAAAGATTTCCTTGATGGAATATTGGTTGAAGAGAATCAAGATGAACTTGATGAGGCCTGATTGAAAGGTTGGGGCAAGGGAACATGATGGAGGATTTTTTTAAAGAGTGAAGGAAGATTGAAAAATAGAGGAAGAAAATTACCTAGATAATTTGGATGGATGATTTTCTCCAGACCACTTGAGGTTGATGATCTCAGAGATTCTTCCTCTGTTTTAAAAAATCATATTTAGCAGGTACTGCCCTCACCTTCAGGAGAACCAAAGGATATCATCCAAATAGAGATTTTCTTTACTTTGAAGAAAAACAAGCCAGACATGGTGGCTCAAGCCTGTAATCCTAGCACTTTGGGAGGCAGAGGCGAGAGGATTACCTGAGCTCAGGGGTTCGAGACTAGCCTGAGCAACATGGCGAGACCTTGTCTCTACAATAAATCAAAAATTCAACCGGGTGTGGTGGTGGCATGCGCCTGTGGGTCCAGCTACTTGGAAGGCAGAAGTGGAAGGATCTCCTGAGCCTAGCAGGGTGAGGCTGCGGTGGCTGTGAGCATGCCACTGCACTGCAGCCTGAGAGACAGTGAGACTCTGACTCAAAAAGAAAAAAAGAAAGAAAAAGAAAAGAAAAAACAGCTATCACCCCACCTCCCTGGGCTTCAAGCTCCTCCCATTTGCGCAGCAGGAAAGCCCTGATTTGCATCAGAAACTTTGGAGAAGGTTCCTCTGGGGAACCCAGTGAACTGAGAACCGAGACATGCTGAAAGGCACACGCATCCTTCCAATATGTAGGTATGGCAGTAATCAGCCCTAAGATTTATGGGAAGAGGAAAGGGGGACAGTTCTATATGTCACCGCTAATTCCCATTTTAAATCAGTATTGAAAACTGCAGGCCGGACTTGGTGGTTCAGTCTGTAATACCAGTACTTTGGGAGGCCGAGGCAAGTGGATTGCCTGAGCTTGCGGGTTCGAGACCAACCCGGGCAACTTGGCGAGACCTTGTCTCTATAATAAATCAAAAATAGCCAGGCTCAGTGGCTCAGCCTGTAATCCCGCGCCTTTGGAAGGCTGAGGTGAGTGGATTGCCTGAGCCCGCGGGTTCGAGACCCACCTGGGCAGCGAGACCTCATCTCTACAATAAATCAAAAAATCAGCCGGGCATAGTAGCGCATGCCTGTAATTCAGGTTACTTGGAAGGTTGAGGCGGAAGGATCACTGGAGCCCAGCAGGCGAGGCTGCGGTAGCCGGGAGCGGCCACTGCACTCCAGTCTGGGCGACAGAGTGAGACTCCAACTCAAAAAAAAAAAAAAATCAAAAATTAGCCGGGCGTGGTAGTGCTTGCATGTAATTCCGGCTACTTGGAAGGCTGATATAGACGGATCGCTGGAGCCCAGCAGGTCGACGCCGGGGTGGCCATGAGTGTGCCACTGAACTCCAGCCTGGGCAACGGAGTAAGACTCCAACTCAGAAAAAAAAAAGAAAAAGAAAACTGCAGAATTCCTACAAGTTAATCATTAAATACAAGAAATGTCACTAGTACAGCAATATTGCTTTTTTTATTTTTTAAGAGATGAGGTCTTGCTATGTTGCCCAGTCTTGAACTCCTGAATTCTGGTGATCCTCCTGCCTCAGCCTCCCAAGTAGCTGGGTCTACCATCACTTGCTACAAACCCTGGCTGGTATTGTGCTTTTTTTTTTTGAGTCGGAGTCTCACTCTGTCACCCAGGCTGGAGTGCAGTGGCATGCTTATGGCACCACAGCCAGACCTGCTGGGCTCATGCGATCCTTCCACCTCAGCCTTCCAAGTAGCTGGAACTACAGGCATGCTCCACCACGCCAGCAAATTAAAAAAAAAAATTTATTGTAGAGATGGGGTCTGACCATGTTGCCCAGACTGATCAACACGTGGGCTCAGGCAATCCTCTCACCTCAGTCTCCCAAAGTGTGGAGATTACAGGCATGAGCCACCGTGCCCGGCTGATATTGTGCTTTTTTTTTGAGTTGGAATCTCACTCTGTCGCCCAGACTGGAGTGCAGTGGCCACTCCCGGCCACCGCAGCCTCGACCTGCTGGGCTCCAGCGATCCTTCCGCCTCAGCCTTTCAAGTAGCCGGAATTGCAGGCATGCGCTACCACGCCCGGCTGGGTTTTTTGATTTATTGTAGAGATGAGGTCTCGCCTGACCAGGCGGGTCTCGAACCCGCGGGCTCAGGCAATCCACTCACCTCAGCCTCCCAAAGGCGCGGGATTACAGGCTGAGCCACCGAGCCCGGCTATACTGTGCATTTTTAATTCACATGCTGCAGATACATAAGCAGGCTCTGCCCTTGCACTAACAATGCAATGTAAAAAGGTAGACCAGGCCCAGAGAGCATCTAGCTGTCCGTCTTCCTCATTCCTCAAGCTTAACTTACCAGTAAGCTTACAAGAGACAGCCACCTAACCCAAAGGAATAGGAGGGTGTGGGGTCAGGACCATTTAGCCTGACTTGCCCCACCTGTCTAAGATAATTGCATTTGAAGGGATCCCTGAAATAGTCAAATACACAAATTTTGAAAAAGAATAATCTAAGTGATTTCCACCTGTGCGCCCTGGCTGCTTCTCCAGTTTTCCTACCTAAGGGAGTGAGCCTGGAGTATGACTGACAACGAGTAACTCCAAACTACAATTGCCCCCTTTTGTCTGTGATTTCAAAAATATCACATAGAAGCCGGGCTTGGTGGCTCAGCCTGTAATCCCATGCTTTAGGAGGCTGAGGTGAGTGGATTGCCTGAGCCCGCGGGTTTGAGACCCGCCTGGGCAACTTGGCGAGACCTCATCTCCACAATAAATCAAAAATTAGCCGGGCGTGGTAGCGCCGCCTGTAGTTCCAGCTACTTGGAAGGCTGAGGCGGAAGGATCGCCGGATCCCAGCAGGTCAAGGTTGTGGTGGCCGGGAGCGGCCACTGCCCTCCAGTCTGGGCGACAGAGTGAGACTCCAACTCAAAAAAAAAATATATCACATAGAAAATTCCAGAAATAAACAATTCACGAGTTTTAAATTGCACTCCATTAGGAGTAGTGTGATGAAATCTTGCCCTGTGTGTCCTGCCCAGAACACAAATCCTTTCTTTGTCCAAGGGATCCACAGTGCAGACTGCCCCTGTCACTGGTCACCATGTAGCTCTCTGGGCGATCAGACTGACTGGTTGAGTATCGCAGGGCTTGTCTTCAAGTCATCCTTGTTTTACTTAATGGCCTCAAAGTGCAAAAGTAGTGATGCGAGCAATTCAAAATGCCAGAGAGAAGCTATAAAGAGCTTCTTTTAAGTGAAAAGGTGAACGCTCTCAATTTAATAAGGAAAGAACAAAATTGTATGCGGTGGTTGCTAAGACCTACGGTAAGAACGAATCTTCTATCCATGAGATTGTGAAGAAGGAAAAATAAAATTGTATCTGTTTAGTTTGTCACACCCCCATCTGCAAAACTTTGGGCACAGCGTGTGATAAGTGCTTAGTTAAAATGGAAAAGACTGGCCGGGTATGGTGGCTCATGCCTATAATCCCAGCACTTTGGGAGGCCAAGGTGAGAGGATTGCCTGAGCCCATGGGTTCGAGACCAGCCTGGGCAACTTGGTGAGCCCACATCTCTACAATAAATTTAAAAACTAGCTGGGTGTGGCAGTGCGTGTCTGTAGTTCCAGCTCCTTGGAAGGCTGAGGGGGAAGGATCGCATGAGCCCAGCGGGTCAAGGCTGTGGTGGCCGTGAGTGAGCCACTGCACTCCAGACCAGTTGACAGAGTGAGACTCCAAATTGAAAAAAAAAATTTGTAGGTGGAAGACATAACCAGAAACATGGTGTGATTGACAGCCACTGAGGTTTGTACGCCTATCTGAAGTTTCAGGCATCCACTGGGGGTCCTGGAATGTCTCCCTGGCAGATAAGGAGAGGAGTGACTGTTATCCTTGCTCAGGAATTGGTTGTGAAAAAGATGTCTGTGCAACTCCTCCAGCCAAAGTGAAGCTTCACTAAAGCACCAAGAACTATAATCCAGGTATAATCTGATCTATTATTTAAAATGTAAGTCGCCAGGCATGGTGGCTCTCGCCTGTAATCCCAGCAATTTGGGAGGCAGAGGCAAGAGGATTTGAGACCAGCCTGGGCAATTTGGAGAGAACTCATCTCTACGATAAATCAAAAATATTACCTGGGCATGGTGGTGCACACCTGTGGCTCCAGTTACTTGGAAGACTAAGACGAAAGGATTTCCTGAGCCCAGCAGGTTGAGGTTGCAGTAGCCGTGAGCACTCCAACCTGGGTGACAATGAGACTACAACTCAAAATAAATAAACAAAAAATAGAAATAAAATGCAAATTGCTAGATGTTAGAGCTGCATTTCCTATTGCTCTGCCTATAAGCACAGTTAAGTAAAATATTCACTAAGCAAAGTATTCATTTAATGAAATAAATGAGTAGAAATCTAAGAACTAAGTGCTGTTCTAATTTATACCTAATGTGGAAGATAATAGATTGGATTAGATTGTTTGCAAATGTCTTTATACTGATCCACAATGGAGCAACAGAATATTTTTGTTTAAAACCTGTTTAAAGTTTCCTTATCTAACCCAAGTTAGGAAGACAGCTAGATCTAAAATACAACTTTCTTGAGAGTCATGATTATATTTGGCAAGTTAAGTCATTACCACTGAAAAGTTTGGCTTTAGTTGTGAGCAACTGATCTAACAGACTATGGCAAAGAACTTGGAGGGTGATGTGAACACTAATGGATTATGCAGTTAAATAATATAGTTGCTTGACCACCTTTATGCTAGACATCAAGTGCCAACTGGAATCAAGACTAGATATCAAGTGCCAACTAGACATCAAGTGCCAACTCCTGGCTACCCCATTTACTACTTAGAGACCTTGGGAAAGTCACTTAACCTCTTTGCATTTCATCTGTAAAATGGAAATGCTGGCCAGGCATGGTGGCTCACATCTATAATCCCAGCACTTTGGAAAGTGGAGGTATGAGGATTGCCTGAGCCCTGGGATTTGAGACCAGCATGGGTGCTCTGGCAAGGCCTTGTCACTACAATAAATAAAAAAATTTAGCCAGACGTGGTGGTGCACACCTGTGGTTCCAGCTACTTGGAAGGCTAACGCAAAAGGATTTCCTTTTTTTTTTTTAAATGATCTGTCCCTTCTCTCTAGTTGCCTTTAGGATTTTTGGAAGGATTTCCTCAGCCCAGCAGGTTGAGGCTGCAGTAGCCGTAATCATGCCACTGTACTCCAGCCTGGGTGACAAAGTAAGACTCCAACTAAATAAATAAATAAATAAAAGAGAGAGAGAGAAAAAAAGGAAATGCTAATACATCCCTGCCTCAGTGATTGGACTAATGTAGCTAGAATAACTCTAAGGAATAACTATAATTCTGTGGCTTGTGCAAATGTTAATTATTTTAAACATCAACCACTATAATGGTCAAAATGGGGAATATTGGCCAAGGTTACATAGTGTTCTCCTTAATTCCTCGAAATCATTTTCTGAACACATTCTTATTGTTATATATTATATATTCCTGGTAAATGGGGGATAAGAAAAATTATTAAAACATTTTCTTTCAACTCTTCTTATGATCCCTGAAAGAAAATTTAATATTCATATGTTTTCACTAGAGGAATGAATGAGAACAAAAGATTAGAACCAACCTAATAGTCCATCAACAGGGGCTGGTAAAATAAATTACGGATCATGCCATGCTACAGGATACTATTCAGCTTTCAAAAAAAAAAAAAAAGAGAACTCTTTAGGTAGAATTATCTAAAGACCTCCAACATATATGGTTAAGTGCAAAAAGCAAGGAACAGACTTGGGGGTATGGTGTACCATAGATCAATGGAATAATTTATCTCTCAGGTGTATTCAGTTGAAGATTAGCCTCTGGATATTTGTATTAAAACATACTAAAACCAGCCAGGCATGGTGGCTCACACCTATAATCCCAGCACCCTGGGAGGGTGAGGCAAGAGGATTGCCTGAGTCCACGGGTTCAAGACCAACCTGGGCAACATAGTGAGACCTCATCGCCACAAAAATTTTTTTTTTTTTTTTGAGTTGGGAGTCTCACTCTGTCGCCCAGACTGTAGTGCAGTGGCCACTCCCGGCCACCGCAGCCTC
>NW_007248541.1:610294-615334 GCF_000164805.1 Carlito syrichta | reverse complement strand
ACTCACCTCAGCCTCCCAAAGGCGTGGGATTACAGGCTGAGCCACCGAGCCTGGCCACAAAAAATTAAAAAAAGAAATTAACCAGGCATGATGGCACAGGTCTGTAGTCCCAGCTACTGGGAAGGCTGAGGAGGAAGGATCGCCTGAGCTCAGCTGGTCAAGGCTACAATGGTCGTGAGCGTGCCACTGCACTCTAACCTGGGCTACAGGGTGAGACTCTGGCTCAAAAAAACCAAAACAAAACCCAAAAACCAAACTAAAGTCAAAAGTCAAAATGTCACATTAGTTAACAGGAAATTATTCTCATATGTGCAGTGAAGTTTCAACTGGTTCCAATTATTTAGGTTAAAAACTGAGGGAGAGCCGGGCTCCGTGGCTCAGCCTGTAATCCCGCGCCTTTGGAAGGCTGAGGTGAGTGGATTGCCTGAGCCCATAGGTTCGAGACCCGCCTGGGCAGCGAGACCTCATCTCTACAATAAATTAAAAAAAAAAAAAATCAGCCGGGCGCGGTAGCACATGCCTGTAATTCCAGCTACCCCGAAGGCTGAGGTGGAAGGATTGCCGGAACCCAGCAGGCGAGGCTGCGGTGGCCGGGAGCGACCTCTGCACTCCAGTCTGGGTGACTGAGTGAGACTCCAACTCAAAAAAAAACAACTGAGGGAGGCTGGGCACCGTGGCTCACACCTATAATGCCAGCACTTTGGGAGGCTGAGGTGAGAGAATTGCCTGAGCCCACGAGTTTGAGACCAGCCAGGGCAACTTGGTGAGACCTCATCTCTACAATGAATCAAAAAATTAGCCGAGCATGGTGGTGCATGTCTGTAATTCCAGATACTTGGAAGGCTGAGGAGAAAGGATTGCCTGAACCTAGTAAGTCAATGCTGGGGTGGCTGTGAGTGTGCCATTACACCCCAGTTTGGGCGACAGAATGAGACTCCAACTAAAAACAAACAAACCAAAAAACTGAGGGAGAGAGAGACAAACTAATTATAAAATTTATATGGAAATGCAAAGGGCCAAGGATAGCCAAGGCAATTCTGAACTAGAACAAAGCTGAAGGTTTTAAACTACTATCAACAAAATATGTGGCTGATGCCTATAATTCCAGCACTTTGAGAGGCTGATATGAGAGGATTGCCTGAGCCCATGGGTTCGAGACTAGCCTGGGCAACTTGGTGAGACCTCATCTCTACAATAAATAAAAAAATTAACCAGGCGTGGTGGCCATGCCTGTAGTTCCAGCTACTTGGAAGGCTGAGGTGGAAGGATCGCTGGAGCCCAGCAGGTGGAGGCTACGGTGGCCAGGAGCAGCCACTGCACTCCAGTCTGGGAGACAGAGTGAGACTACAACTCAAAAAAAAAAAAAATTTGTTACAAAGCTCCAGTAGTTCAATCAGTGTGGTCCTGCCTGGCACAGCAAAAGGCAGACCAATAAAACAGAAGAGCCTCCAGGAGCACATATACAAGAAGGATCCCCCCCCCCAAAAAAAACCCCTGGAACTTATTGATATAAAACTGTGTATTTATTCTTATGTGTTTAAACTTCAGTCACCTTCAAAGTACTCTCTATATGATGCAATACACCTATTGAGACGCTTTTTCCACTGCTCAAAACAAGTTTTTGAATTTGTCAATTTGGATGTCTTTTAGTGCTTCTGTTGGTTTTTTTTGTTGTTGTTTTACTTCTTCCATGTGGGCAAACGTTTCCTTTGAGGACTTTTTTCATCCAGGCAAACAACAAAAAAAAGTCACTCGGGGCAAGATCAGGTGAATAGGGAGGGTGGGACATGGGAGTCATGCTGGTTTTGGTCAAAAACTGCTGAACAAGCGTGGTGTGGTCAGGTGTGCTTGTAAATCACCCATTATGAAGTGGGCAAATGTATTGAAAGACTTTCCCTCCAAAATTCACTGAAACTGAATGCAGCCTCTCAAACAGCTCTAGCTGGTACACTGATGCTGATGGGTTCCTAAAACAATTACCTAGTGGGGGAAGCCTGTACTACAATGAGCACGCCTGCCTGCAAAAAAAAAAAAAAAAAAAAAAAAAAATTCCGGTTTTTTTTTTTTGGGTCCTTCTCGTACATGGGCAACTGACTTATGATGAAGATGATGCTGTACTGTGGTGGGAAAAAGATAGTCCTTTCAAAAATGGTGCTAAGTCAACTGAATATTCCTATGGGAAAAATTATAATAATCTTGACCCCTAGCTCACATAATACACAAAAATCAGGTAGTCTGGTGAGCTGAAAGCCTGAGACAAACTGTTAGTAGAAGAATGGAAGAACATCTTCATGAACCTAGGGAAGCAAATTTTTTTTTTTTATTTGAGTTGGAGTCTCACTCTGTCGCCCTGACTGGAGTGCAGTGGCATGCTCCCAGCCACTGCAGCCTCGACGTGCTGGGCTCCGGCGATCCTTCCACCTCAGCCTTCCAAGTAGCTGGAAGTACAAGCATGTGCTGCCACGCCCGGCTAATTTTTTGATTTATTGTCGAGATGAGGTCTCGCCAAGTTGCCCAGGCGGGTCTCGAGCCCGCGGGCTCAGGCAATCCACTCACCTCAGACTCCCAAAGCGCGGGATTACAGGCTGAGCCACCGAGCCCGGCGGAAGCAAATATTTTTACACAGAAAACAAAAAATGCCAAGCAATCCCCCTTCTGGGAATATACCCAGAGGAACTCAAATCGCTCTATGAAAAAGATACCTGCACACGTATGTTTATTACAGCGTTGTTCACAATAGCAAAAACATGAACCCAACCATGCCACCCACTGAAAGTGGACTGGATTAAAAAAATGTGGTACATATACATGATGGAATATTATGCAGTCATAAAGACAGACAAAATTATGAATTTCATAGCAACCCCTGGATGGATTTAGAGTCTATAACACTCAGTGATCTATCACAGAAACAAAGAACTGAGTACCACATGTTCTCACTCAGTGGATCCTGAACAATTATCATAATACTATAAGAAAGCGATTGACAGTGGTGGGAAACTGCCCGGGAAGGGAGGGGCACACTTCATCAATAAGGGTACCTGATCTCAAACCAGTTGAAGTGGGAAACAAAGTGAGGCCCAAACTTTACCTGTACAATGACCACTTATATACCTAATCCTGAATTGTATGCATCTTCAAAATAAAAAAATTCTTTAAAAAGAAAAAAAAATGCTGGTAATAAAATAGTAAAATGTATTAACTGGCCACCATTAAAACTAAAGACCTCTGCTTATCAAACAACTCCATTAAGAGAGTAAAGACCACAGGAAGGAAAAACTATTGTCTACAGTCACAGCACCCTGAATGCACTCGGTCTCCTATGATCTCAGAAGCTTAGCAGGCACGGACCTGGTTAATATCTGAATGGGAGAAAGAAAAAGCTACTTTAACGCACATAATAAACAAAGGATTTATAGGCAAAGAGGCCAGGCGCGGTGACTCATGCCCATAATCCCAACACTTTGGGAAGCCGAGGTGAGAGGATTGCCTGAGCACATGGGTTTGAGACCAGCCTGTGCAACTTGGTGAGACCTCATCTCTACAATAAATCAAAAATTAGCCAGGCATGGTGGCGCATGCCTGTAGTTCCAGCTGCTTGGAAGGCTGAGGCGGAAGGATTGCCTGAGCCCAGTAGGTCAAGACTGCGATGGCTGTGAGCGCGTCACTGCCCTCCAGCCTAGGCAACAGAGTAAGACTCCAACTCAAAAAAAAAAAAAGGCAAAGAGCTTTAACACTAACTGATAAAAAGGTTATACAAATGACCTGTAAACATGAAAAGTTGCTCCGCCATTATTGTTTAAGGAAAATGTGTATCCAAACAATTCATAAGAATGACTAAGATGAAAAAGATAGTCAACACCAAGTGTGACTGAAGATGTAGCAACTAAAACTCATACAGCCCTGGAGTGAGTATAAAATGGAAAACTGTTCACCAATGTACTCCAACTGAACCCACGTGCTCTATCCTTGTTCCAGCAACTTCTCTCCTAGGCATGCAACAGAAAGTCTTCCATATATTCACCAAAAGACAAAAGCATTTATAGCAGCATTATTCACCATAGCCCCAAACTGGAAATAACCCAAATGTCCACAGATAGTAGAACAGATTTTTTTTTTTTTTGGTCTCATTCTGTCACTGAGGCTGGAGTGCAGTGGCACTATCATGGCTTATTGCCACCTGAATTTCCTGGGCTCAGGCGATCCTTCTGCCTTAGCTTCCTGAGTACCTGGGATCACAGGTGTGCGTCACCACACCTGGCTATTTTGGGGTTTTTTTGTAGAGACAAGGTCTCACTGTGTTGCCCAGCCTGGTCATGAACTCCTGGGATCAAGTGATCCTCCTGCCTTGGCCTCCCAAAGTGCTGGGATTACATGCATGAACTCATGTGCCCAGCTTTAGAACAGATTTTTTTTTTTTTTGAGTTAGAGTCTCACTCTCACTCTATTGCCCAGGCTGGAGTGCAGTGGCATGCTCACGACCACCACAGCCTCAACCTGCTGGGCTCATGTGTTCCTTCTGCCTCAGCCTTCCAAGTAGCTAGAACTACAGGCACACGCCGCCACGCCTGGCTAATTTGGATTTATTGTAGAGATGAGGTCTCACCAAGATGAGGTCTCACCAAGGCTGGTCTTGAACCCATGGGTTCTGGCAATCCTTTCACCTTAGCCTCCCAAGGTACTGGATTATAGACGTGAGCCACTGTGCCCGGCCAAAAATAAACTTTAAAATAAAAATAAAGCATGCAAATGTAAAAGGAAAGTAGCACTCTTATGAAATTCTTTTTTTTTTTTTTACGACAGGGTCTCACTATGTTGCCTAGGCTGATCTCAAACTCCTGGCCTCAAGGGGTACTCTTGCCTCAGCCTCCCCAAAATGCTGGGATTACAGGTGTGAGCCACTGTACCTGGCTTAAAATTCTTATAGGCCGGGCACATTGGTTCAAGCCTGTAATCCCAGCACTTTGTTTTTTGTTTTTATTTTTTGAGTTGGAGTCTTACTCCGTCGCCCAGACTGGAGTGCAGTGGCCGCTCCCAGCC
>NW_007248541.1:607152-610073 GCF_000164805.1 Carlito syrichta | reverse complement strand
GAGCCCGGCAATCCCAGCAATTTGGAAGGCCAAGGTGAGGGGATTGCTTGAGCCCAGGCGTTCAAGACCAACCTGGGCAACTTGGTGAGACCTCGTCTCTACAATACATAAAAAAATAAGCCTGGCATGGTAGTTTGTGCCTGTAGTTCCAGGTACTTGGAAGGCTGAGGTGGAAGGATCGCTTGAGCCCAGCAGGTAGAGGCTGTGGTGCCCATGAGTATGCCACTGCATTCCAGACTGGGTGACAGTGTGAGACTCCAACTAAATTAAAAGGAAAATCCTTATAGTTTGATTTTTTTTGGTGGTCATCAACAGTCCTGTGACAAGTGGGGATACTTCATCAACCAGTTTAGCTATGGGAATTGAAGATGTGTAGGAAGGTAAGTTGAGATATTATTTTGCTAATCAGTCAACTTTAAGACTTAACAAATGCACTTTGATCTCATGAAAATGACAGCTCAGCAGAGGATTTAGGGCTGTAATTTATGATGAAATAAACAGATTGTGATTAGGCAACTCACTTAGCTTGAGACACGTCCTGAGAGGATCGGGGCTCCAGCCTAGTTAGATGGGAGACGCATCTGCCAAAGTGGACATTTGAAAAACTCGGTGGCTCAGCCTGTAATCCCGTGCCTTTGGGAGGCTGAGGTGAGTGGATTGCCTGAGCCCGCAGGTTCAAGACCCGCCTGGGCCCGCAGGTTCAAGACCCGCCTGGGCAGCGAGACTTCATCTCTACAATAAATCAAAAAATTAGCTGGATATGGTAGCGCGCGCCTGTAATTCCGGCTACTTGGAAGGCTGAGGCGGAAGGATCGCCGGAGCCCAGCAGGTCGAGGCTGCGGTGGCCGGGAGCGGCCACTGCACTCCAGTCTGGGCGACAGAGTGAGACTCCAACTCAAAAAAAAAAAAAGAACTCCACACACTGGGGAGGATGTTGGCAAGGAAACACCATTATTTTCTATTTAACACTTCTTGAATGTTTTTCCATCAATTTGTTTTTTATTGTTTGTTTGTTTTGAGTCAGAGTCTCACTCTGTTGCCCAGACTGGAGTGCAGTGGCACGCTCACAGACACCACAGCCTCAACCTGCTGGGTTCAGACGATCCTTCTGCCTCAGCATTCCAAGTAGCTGGAACCACAGGTGCACACCACCACACCCAACTAATTTTTTGATTTATTGTAGAGATGAAGTCTTGCCAAGTTGCCAAATCTGGTCTTGCATCCCTGGGCTCAGGAAATCCTCTCGCACAGGCCTCCCAAAATGCTGGGATTAGAGGCATGAGTCACCACTCTCGGTCTGTCAATTTGTTCTTTAAAAATGTATTTTAGCTGGGTGCGGTAGTATCCCAGTAATCCCAGCACTTTAGGAGGCGGAGGCAAGAGGATTGACTGAGCTCAGGTGTTCAAGACCAGCCTGGGCAACTTGTCAAGACCTCGTCTCTACAATAAATCTAGAAAAATTAGCCAGGCGTGGTGGCATGTAGTTCCAGCTACTTGGAAGGCTGAGGTGAAAAGATCACCTGAACTCAGCAGGCCGAGGCTGCGGTGGCCGTGAGAATGCCACTGCACTCCTGCCTGGGTGACAGAGTGAGATTCCGATTCAAACAATAAATAAAAATAAATTTTTAAAAATGTATTTTGTTTTATTTATTTTACTTTATTTTTTTTTTAGTTGGAGTCTCACTCTGTCACCCAGACTGGAGTGCAGTGGCCGCTCCCGGCCACCGCAGCCTCGACCTGCTGGGCTCTGGCGACCCCCCGACCTCAGCCTTCGGAGCAGCTGAAATTACAGGCGCGCGCTACCACGCCCGGCTAATTTTTTGATTTTATTGTAGCAATGAGGTCTCACCTGCCCAGGTGGGTCTCGAACCCGCGGCCTCAGGCAATCCACTCACCTCAACCTCCCAAAGGCGCGGGATTACAGGCTGAACCACCGAGCCTGGCTGTATTTTTTTTTTTACATAGAGATGAGATCTTGTTACACTGCCCAAACTGGTCTCAAACCCCTGATCTCAAATGATTCTCCTCCTGCCTTGGCTTCCAAAGTGCTAGGGTTACAGGTATGAGCCACGGCTTTGGCTTCCATCAAGTCTCACCAGATTGCTGGCAGTAAAAATACGAATCTATTCATTCATTTACTTAGATCACTACAGACAGAAGCCTGTGGGTTACTGAAAGCCTCTGGGTTACTGCTTTTTCTGTCTCTGGAACAGGCTGTTCTGATTAAATCAAGGTGAGGTAAGATGTTTAGGCCTTTGCTTTCAGCAGCCAAGAGTGAGTTAGGAGAAAAGAGACTGCCCTCTTAAAAGAGAGAATGAAAGGAAGGTGAAGGGAAAAGGTCACAAACACAAAGGAGAAAGAGAAACTTGTTTCCTTCCCTGAAGCTGTGGAGACAGACACAGGCGTCAGAAGCTTTCAAAATGGCTGAGTGTACTCTCTGACCTGTGTTCACAGGAAGTTCCTCTTGGTCTCCAGGTGCGGGAGGATGCTCTGCCGAGAATCTTTACCTCCTTTCCCGCAACCTCTCTCCTTTGTCTCTTCCTTAGTACGATCATTTCCAACCATGCATAGTGGTGCACCCCTGTAGTCCCAGCTATTCGGGAGCCTGAGACTGGAGGATCACTTGAGCAGGAGTTCGAGGCTGCTATAAGCTATGGTTGTGCCACTGCACTCCGGACTAGGAGACAGAGCAAGACTTCATGTCTGAAAATAAACAAATAAATAAATAAAGCAATTTATTAGAATAAAACAAAATGAACTGGCTACTAGCAGTTTTGAAACCACTCTCTGGGAAGCAGTTCTCTGCCTCTAACATTTAATTTTAAGCCAGGTTCGGTGGCTCAGCCTGTAATCCCACGCCTTTGGGAGACTGAGATGAGTGGATTGCCTGAGTCCGCGGGTTCGAGACCCACCTGGGCAGC
>NW_007248541.1:602959-607132 GCF_000164805.1 Carlito syrichta | reverse complement strand
AAAAAAAAAAAAAAAAGTTAGTAGCTTCTCAAAGAGCAGCCACAAAGACAATAGTGAAGCCAGAGAGAGAATTGTTGTAGAAAATATTTAGATTCTTCTACCGAGATTGAGGTTGAGTTTTTTTTTTCCATTGACAATATAATGTCCATTACTTAATGAGGAATCAGCCTTGGAAAGGAAGTGAAAAAAATATTTTCAAAAGACATGCTCATCTATGTAAAAAGCCTGTACTTTTGAGAAATAGTTTAGCAGGGAGGAGTCTAGGTACACTAAACATGCAAAAATCTACTGTGGGGTTTTTTTTTTTTTTGCAAGGAGAATGTCTTTATGTATTTTTGGTATACTTATAATTTTGTATTTAAAAAATGAAATTTGGCTGGGCTCGGTGGCTCAGTCTGTAATCCCAGCACTTTGGGAGGCCGAGGTGAGTGGATTGCCTGAACCTGCCGGTTCGAGACCCGCCTGGGCAACTTGGCGAGACCTCATCTCTACAATAAATAAAAAATCAGCCGGGCGTGGTAGTGCGCACCTGTAGTTCCAGCTACTTGGAAGGCTGAGGCGGAAGGATCGCCGGAGCCCAGCGGGTGGAGGCTGCGGTGGCCGGGAGCGGCCACTGCACTCCAGTCTGGGCGACGGAGTGAGACTCCAACTCAAAAAAAAAAAAAATTAAAAATATATATAAAAGAACATTTAAAAATTAAAAATATATATATAAAAGAATATTTCATCATCTCCCCAAATTCTCTATGCCTTTTTGTAGTCAGTTGCATCCAAGGGCCTCTGACATCACCTCTACTGTTCACTAATTGTGTGGAAATGGCTTCTCTGTGCCTCAGTTTCCACATCTTTATTTATTTTATTTTATTTTTTATTTATTTTTATTTATTTTTGAGTTGGAGTCTCACTCGGTCGCCCAGACTGGAGTGCAGTGGCGGCTCCCGGCCACCGCAGCCTCCACCGGCTGGGCTCCGGCAATCCTTCCACCTCAGCCTTCCAAGTAGCCAGAATGACAGGCATGCGCTACCACGCCCGGCTGATTTTTTTATTGATTGTAGAGATGAGGTCTTGCTGCCCAGGCAGATCTCGAACCTGCGGCTCAGGCAATCCACTCACCTCAGCCTCCCAAAGGCGCGGGATTACAGGCTGAGCCACCGAGCCCGGCTTCACATCTTTATTTTTAAATTTTTTTATTTTTTTGAGTTGGAGTCTCATTCTGCCACCCAGGCTGGAGTGCAGTGGCACACTCACGGCCACCACACCCTCGACCTGCTGGGCTCCGGCCATCTTTCTGCCTCAGCCTTCCAAGTAGCTGGAATCACAGGCATGTGCCACTATGGTCGGCTAATTTTTTGATTTATTGTAGAGAAGAGATCTCACCAAGTTGCCCAGGCTGGTCTCAAACCCCTGGACTCAGTCAATCCACTTGCCTCTGACTCCCAAAGTCTGCAATGATAGGAGTGAGCCAATGGGCCCAACTAGTTTCCACATTTTTAAAGTTTCTACATGATAGAAACAGTGTCATGAGGGTTGTCGTGAGGAATAAACACTCAGTAAAAATGGACTTAATGTCACCACCATGATTGTCCTTGGTTATGTATACGTTGATACACATACAGTTTGTCATATTGGCTGCCATGTGTTCAAACACTGGTCTGTCTCACACTTAGGAATCAGGCACCCGTGTACAGTTGGACGTCTCTGTTTCACGGGAGTTTATGGGTGGGTATAGGAGAATAACTAGTCCAGTCTCCTGCCTTCCATGAGAAGATAATATATTCTTCTCGCCTTATAGAGGAGCTCACGGTGGCCCTCAAAGAGAGGGAGAAAATGTAAGATTTAAGGAAAAAGGAAAAAAGGCAGGCGATGGGCTACATTGACCAAGATAATCCTGACAGCTAAGTGCTGACACCAGGATTAGATGTCAAGTTTCTTGCTTCCAAATCTAGCGCTCATTTTCTTATATCACCACATTGGTAGACTTCAGTGTAGCTAGTGACGTTACTGTAGCAATCAGCACAGGGGGAATGCCACAAGGCCAGTTTTGCACAAGTAGGCTTCTCCAACAGTTCATTCACTCTGTTTTGTTGCATTTTTTTCTTCTGCCTATCCATGGTAAATAATTCCAGTAGAAAGAAAGAAAACAAAAAAGCATGCTTTTTCTGATCTGTGTGAGTAGCTCCAGGATAAGTAGTCTATCACCCACATACCTGAATCCTGCCTGTGGAGCCAGATACTTTAGGACATCCTAGGATGGCCACCTGCTCACCTAACCCTAAGGCACGCGCTCCAATTCCTTCCACCCCTACCAGGGCCTGCCCCAGAAATAAAACTTTGAGAAAGTTCTTTCCCTTCAGCCAAGGTGTTGTCTCCTAGATTACTTCATTAAAGTGCAAATAGACCCTGAAAGAGGTATGAGACTCCTTGTGCTAAATGACAATGACTCAATGTCCCTCAAATTTGCTCTGATTATATCTAGGAGAAGACCCCTAACACTTGCTAATCATCTTTTAACAAAAGATCCCACCCTTCGGCAGGCAATGGTATTAAACTAGACTTCAGAATATTATTTTATTTCTGGTTTTTTTTTTTTTTTTTTTTTGAGTTTGTGTCTCACTCTGTTGCCCAGGTTGGAGTGCGGTGTCATGCTCATGGCCACCGTAGCCTCGACCTGCTGGGCTCAGGCGATCCTTCTGCCTCAGCCTTCTAAGTAGCTGGAACCACAGGCTTGTGCCACCACACCTGGCTAATTTTTGATTTGTTGTAGAGAGGAGGTCTCACCGAGTTGCCCAGGCTGGTCTCAAACCCCTGAGCTCAGGCAATCATCTTGCCTCAGCCTACCAAAATGCTGGGATTACAGGCTTGAGCCACCACACCCATCCTTTGTGTTGTATTTATTTTGACAGTTACTTTCTATTTGTGGTAAACGCTTTTCCTTTATGATGTCACATAAAATTTCCTTTTATGAGAGAACAGTCATACACTGTTAGGATTGTAAACTAGCTCAGCCTCTGTGGAAAGCAATCTGAAGATTTTGCAAAGAACTAAAAATAGATTTACCATTTGACCCAGCAATCCCACTAATGGATATATACATTATATTCAAAGAAGCACAGATTTTTCCACCAAAAAGACACCTGCACTCTCATGTTTATGGCAGCACTATTCACAATAGCAAAGACATGAAACCAACCTAAGTGCCCACCTGCAGTGGATTAGATGCAGAAAACGTGGTAGATATACACCACGGAATACTATGCAGCCCTAAAAAAGGAATGAAATCAGGTCCTTTGCAGCAATGTGAGTGTAGCTGGAGACCATTATTCTAAGTGAATTAACATAGAAACAGACAACCGAATACCTTATGTTCTCACTTATAAGTGGAAGCTAAACACTTGGTATACATGGATGTAAGGATGGGAACAACAGACATTGGGAAATTCTAAAGTGGGGAGGAGTGGGGATAAGTGCTGAAAAAACTACCCATTGGGTATTATGCTTACCAACTGAGTGATGGGCTTAATAGAAGCCCAAACTCCACTATCATGCAATATACCCATGCATCAATCCAGCACATGTACCCTTGAGTCAAACTTAATAATAAGGCTGGGTACGGTGGCTCACACCTATAATCCCAGCACTTTGGGAGACTGAGGTAAGAGGATTGTCTGAGCCCACAGGTTCGAGACCAGCCTGGGCAACTTGGTGAGACCTCATCTCTACAATAAATAAATAAAAAAAAATTAGTCAGGTGTGGTGGTGCATGCTTGTAGTTCCAGTTACTTGGAAGGCTGAGGTGGAAGGATCACCTGAGCCCAGCAGGTTGAGGCTGTGGTGGCTGTGAGCGTGCTACTGCACTCCAGCCTGAGCAACAGAGTGAGACTCCAACTCAAAAAAACCCCCAAAACCTTAATAATAATAATAATGAATTAAACTAGAAAATTATTAAAAAGTGCAAGACAAGCCGGGCTCGGTGGCTTAGCCTGTAATCCTGCGCTTTGGGAGGCTGACGTGAGTGGAATGCCTGCACTCGCAGGATCGAGACCCGCCTGGGCAGCTTGGTGAGACCTCATCTCTACAATAAATCAAAAATTAGCCGAGTGTGGTAGCGCGTTCCTGTAGTTCCAGCTACTTGGAAGGCTGAGGCGGAAGGATCGCCGGAGCCCAGCAAGTTGA
>NW_007248541.1:593745-602213 GCF_000164805.1 Carlito syrichta | reverse complement strand
GAGGTCTTGCTGCCCAGGAGGGTCTCGAACCCGCGGGTTCAGGCAATCCACTCACCTCAGTCTCCCAAAGGCACGGGATTACAGGCTGAGCCATCAATCCCGGCTAGTTTTCGTGATTTATTGTAGAGATGAGGTCTCACCAAGTTGCCTGGGCTGGTCTCGAACCTGTGGCCTCAGGCAGTCCTCTCACCTCGGCATCCCAAAGTGCTGGGATTACAGACTGAGCCACTGCACCTGGCCTCAAGTTACATTTCTATAGCAAGCAAGATAACAGAGGAGTTCTCGGCACTCAGATCACCTCCACACAAAAGTTTATTAGGCAATCCCAATGACACCACAAGCAGAATGATCTCCAGCAATTCCCGTCTTCTCACTGTCTTCATTTCCACCTTTGCCCAAGTGACTTGGTTTGTCATGGACCATCACGCAGCCAATGATGGAATGTTCTCCTGAGAGTGAGATCACAGAGTCTTCAGTGGACATATTGGCCATACCATCTCTGCCCACAGTCACATTGCCCAGGTCTCCATCATGCCTCTCTTGAGCCATTGGGACACCATGTTTTTTGGATAGAGGGTTAAAGTGAGGAACTGCACAAGACCAGCATTGTGTATTATCTGTAAACCGATGGATGTGAAATCCATGCTAGCCTTTAGTCAATCTCATAGTGCCATAACTGGCCCCTTTTCCTTCTGTTCCCAGTGGATGATGCCCTGCGTAGGCGGTCACCATGATTCACAGGGAACAGGCCCCAGTCTGGGCTCTGAGGCCTGGAGGGAAGCTTGGCTTAACTTTTATTTTATTTATTTACTGTTTTAAATTTTAGAGTTGTGGGATACAAGTAGGGATTTACTGCATACATAGGTTGCATGCAGGTAAAGTTTGAGCTTCTAGCTGGCCTTCTCTCTTCCTAGTAGTGGACCGGGTACCCAGTGTATTGCCATGTCCTGCCTTCCTTTCTCCCTCCCTCCCTCTCCTAGCAGTGCCCAGCATCTGCCAATCCCACCCTTGTGCTAGTGTGACCAGTGCTCAGGGCCCGCTTAGGAGTGAGAACATGCGTTATTCAGTTCTTTGTTTCTGTGGTAGTTCACTTAGTATGATGGTCTCTAGCGGCATCCAAGTTGCTGCGAAGGCTGTGATGTTCTTCTTTATGGCTGGGTAATAATCTATCCTGTATATGTACCACATTTTCTTTATCTATTCTACTTTCGATGGGCATCTGGGTTGACTTTTGCTAATGTAAATAGTGCTGCAATAAACATGCATGTACAAGTGTCTTTTTGGTAGGGTGACTTATGCTCCTCTGGGTATATTACCAGGTTAAGGATTGCCAGATTGCATGGAAACTCAATCTTTAGTTCTTTGAGAAATTGTCACACTGCTTTCCACAGAGGTTGAACTAGTTTATATTCCCACCAACAGCGTAGAAGTGTCCTTTTACCTGCACTGGTTTAACTCAAGAAATAACTTTATTATTTAACTTTATTATTTAAAGTTAAAATTTAAGTTTATTATTTAAAGTTAAAATTTATGTTTATTATTTTTTTTTAAAATGAAGACCTGCTATGTTACCCTGGCTAGTCTTGATCTCCTGACCTCTAGTAATCCACCTGCCTCAGCCTCCCAATGCTGGAATTATAAGCATGAGCCACCATGCCTGGCCTAAAAATCAACTTTAAGTTATAAAATAATATAACCAGTTTACAGAAAGCTTGAGAAGTTAGAGGGAAAAAAATCCAAAACCTTCCACTCCTGCAAATCACCTATGATGGTATGCCCACTTAAGGAGAATTCACTGGGAAGAGTCTTTAAAATAGGATCCCTGGGAGATAAGAGACATGGTATGAGAAGAAGATGACTAAATTAGGAGAGGAACATGCTGGAACAGGCCTGTGTTGGAAGACAGGAGTAAGAGGAGAGAATGGTGTAGGAAGGTTGTGATAAGAAGAAAAGAGAGATTAAAGAGGCAGAGGAGAGACTGGCAAAGGTTCCAGTCCCTCAATT
The DNA here is from genome assembly GCF_000164805.1 of Carlito syrichta. Lineage (NCBI taxonomy): Eukaryota > Metazoa > Chordata > Mammalia > Primates > Tarsiidae > Carlito > Carlito syrichta. Next base: position 600,209 of record NW_007248541.1, on the reverse strand, counting down.
TGCTAAACACACTCACGTCTGGGTGAACCTGGTGGGAATTATCGGAAGGAAAATCTATCACCTATGTGCCTAATGGCTGGATATAATCTTCCATTTTATTTTATTTTATTTATTTATTTTGAGTTGGAGTCTCACTCTGTTGTCCAGACTGGAGTGCAGTGGCTGCTCCCGGCCAGCACAGCCTTGATTTGCTGGGCTCCAGTGATCCCTCCGCCTCAGCCTTCCAAGTAGCTGGAACCACAGGCATGTGCCGCCATACCCGGCTAATTTTTTGATTTTTTTGTAGAGACACGTTCTCACCATGTTGCTCAGGCTGGTCTCGAACCCCTGAGCTCAGGCAATCCTCTAGCCTCCACCTCCCAAAGTGCTGGGATTACAGGCTTGAGCCACCGTGATCTTCTATTTTCAAGGACCAGCGACACCTTCTGGGGAGGATGAGGACTAACTAAAATACATACGAAACTGGAATGGGCAACAGAAGGCTGAGCTGTTAACTTACAGTGCAAAACGTGACTCTCAGTCCGGAAGTGCTCATGTGGGACTATCAGAGGGTCTCATGCTGTTGCTGATACCTTTGAAGTCACATTATAAGCAGAATAATTCCTTGTTTATCTACTGCAAGAATTCATCCTATACAGAGTTCAAAAGATTTCTTGCAAGTCCCAATCTCTCCCAATACGTCAGATTAAAGCAGTATTTGAAAGCTACTTGATAAAGGTAGAATCAGAATATGGAGTTAGAATATACTGGACATCTACAACGTGTTAGGCATCGTAGAAACTGAGTATAATCTGGTAAAAGATAAGGCCAAGCATTTGCAGCCTTTGAAAGACATAATGAAGTCAACAATAAAGAAGATAGTTTCAAATTTTCAGATAGAGAAATAATTGCTATAAAAACAGAATGTGGAGTAAGCAACCCTTTCGGGTCCCCTCCCACTGTGGGAGCTCTTCTGTCCTCTCAATAAATCTTGCTTTAAAAAAACCAAATAACCAAACAATGTGGCCAGGTGTAGGGGCTCACTCCTATAATCCCAGTACTTTGGGAGGCTGAGGTGAGAGGACTACCTGAGCCCATGGGTTCGAGACCAGCCTGAGCAACTTGGCGAGACACCATCTCTACAATAAATCAAAAAATTAGCCAAGCATGGTGGCGTGTGCCTGTAGTTCCAGCTACTTGGAAGGTGTAAGCGGAATGATCACCTAAGCCCAGCACTCCAGCCTGGGTGACAGAGTGAGACTCCGACTCAAAAAATAACAAACAAACCAGAATGTGGTGACAGGATGAGGAGTCAGAGAATGTGTGTATATACACATGTGTGTACGTGTGTGTGTGCTGGTTCTTTCAATTGCATGATCAGGGAAGGCCACTTTAAGGAGGTGAATTCTGAGTTAAAATCTGAAGGATCAAGAGAATCTTGAAAAATATCTACTGCTGGCAGGGAGAAGCATTCAAGTGCTGGGCAACCTAGAAAATGGACGAGATAAAGAACATGTGATATATATACAAGATGAAATATTATGCAACCATAAAGAAGAACAAATTCATGACATTTGCAGCAAAAGGATGCAGCTGGAGACCATCATACTAAGTGAACTACCACAGAAACAAAAAACTGAATACCTCATGTTCTCACTCCTAAGCGAGCCCTGAGCACTGGTCACATGAGCACAAGGGTGGGATCCGCAGATGCTGGACACTGCTAGGGGAGGGAAGGAGGAAGGGGCATGTGACAACACAGTGGGTACCTGGTCCACTATCGGGGGTGAGCCCAAATTTCACCTGCATGCAACTTACTTATGTAGTAAGTTCCTACCCATATCCCACAACTCTAAAATAAAATTTTTTTAAAATGCTGGGCAAGGCTGAAGCAAAAGCTAGATGACATGGACCTTTTTGAGGAACTGGGAGAAGGTCTGTGGGTTAGAGGATAAGGATGAAAGGGAGAGAGGGACTACAATTACATATCTCAAGGAGGGCATTCGATGTGATGGCTTGATGTGAGGGCTTTAGAGGTAGCCTCTTTTTTCTTTCTTTTTTGTTTGTTTGTTTTTTTGAGTTGGAGTCTCACTCCGTCGCCCAGACTGGAGTGCAGTGGCCGCTCCTGGGCCCCGCAGCCTCGACCTGCTGGGCTCCGGCGATCCTTCCGCCTCAGCCTTCCGAATAGCCACAATTACATGCGCGCACTACCACGCCCGGCTGATTTTTTGATTTATTGTAGAGATGATGTCTTGCTGCCCAGGCGGGTCTCGAACCCGTGGGCTCAGGCAATCCACTCACCTCAGCCTCCCAAAGGCACGGGATTACAGGCTGAGCCACCGAACCCGGCTCTTTTTTCTTTTTTTTTGAGTTGGACTCTCACTCTGTCACCCAGGTTGAAATGCAGTGGCACACTCACGATCACTGCAGCCTTGGCCTGCTGGGTTCAAGCGATCCTTTCGCCTCGGCCTTCCTAGTAGCTAGAACCACAGGCATGCACCACCACGCCTGGCTAATTTTTTTTTTTTTTTTTGAGTTTGAGTCTCACTCTGTTACCCAGACTGGAGTGCAGTGGCCGCTCCCAGCCCCCGCAGCCTCGACCTGCCGGGCTCCGGCGATCCTTCCACCTCGGCCTTCCAAGTAGCTGGAACTACAGGCGCGCGCTACCACCCCCGGCTAATTTTTCATTTATTGTAGAGATGAGGTCTCGCCAAGTTGCCTAGGCGGGTCTCGAACCCGTGGGCTCAGGCAATCCACTTACCTCAGCCTCCCAAAGGCGCGGGATTACAGGCTGAGCCACCGAGCCCGGCTCATAATTTTTAAAAATTTACTTATTGTAGAGACACGGTCTCATCAAGTTACCCAGGCTGGTCTCGAACCTGTGGGCTCAGGCAATCTTCTTGCCTTAGCCTCCCAAAGTGCTGGGATTACAGGCATGAGCCACCATGCCCAGCTGAGGCAGCTTCCTTGAATGCAAATTCCCGCTTGTTGTGTGACTTTGGATGAGGTACTCACCTTCCCTATGGCTCAATTTCCTCATCTGTCAAGAGGAGCAAATTAGAGGTTAGTACTTCATGGAGTTTCCAAGAAGATGGCATGAGATAGTCTAAGTAAAACACAGTGCCTTAGCGCACGTTGATCCTCCATAAGCACGAGATATTAGCATTACTGAGTTCATCTCTGCTGTAGACTCTGTTCAGTCAGTAAGAGTCCCTCTCCTGGAACTGGGCTTGGCTGGATCCTGCAGGCCTGGGCATCTTTGACCACCTTTTTTTTTTTTTTTTCCTGAGTTGGAGTCTCACTCTGTCACCTAGGCTGGAGTACAGTGACATGTTCATGTCCACCGCAGCCTCGACCCACTGGGTTCAGGCGATCCTTCCGCCTCAGCCTTCCAAGTAGCTGGAACTACAGGTATGTACCCCCATGTCTAGCTAGTTTTTTGATTTATTGTAGAGATCAGGTCTTGCCAAGTTGCCCAGGCTGATCTTGAACCCGTGGGCTCAGGCAATCCTTTCACCAGGGCCTCCCAAAGTTCTTTGACTATCTTTTCAAAGTCGAGACATACTATATCAGACATCTGCAAATCACGGCTCTCTGGCCAATTTCGTAAACGTTTGAGTTAAGAAAAATGGTTACATTTTTAAATGGTTGGGGGGAAAAATAAGACTATTTTGTGACAATAAAAATATATGAAATTCACATTTCAGTGTTCAGAAATGTTGATTGGAACACAGCCACCATCTTCACTTAAGTGTGGTATAGGGCTTCTTTCTCGCTCTAACAGCAGCCTTGAGACGTTTCACCAAAGACCAAATGACCCACAGAGCTTGACATACTTACCACCTGAGCCTTTGCAGAGAAAGCATGCCAACTCCTGTAATTCATCATCATCTGGAGACAACTGAGTTACTTGGAGCCTGAATTTCCCTTAAGCAAATTGGCATAATAACAAGGCCCTCAACAGTTTGCTGCGAGAATTAAGAATATTTGTCCCATAATCTGAGAGATGGGACAGTACCTGTTGTTTTGACAATGTAGAAGATGATAATGATGTTTCTCTAGCTGACAGTTCATTGCCCGATTAACGCTTTCTCTTCAGAAGCCATGCAGATATTTTCCATGGAAATGTTGGGACTCAGAAAACGATACCCCAAAATGAAGGTGTCAGAAGCAAAAGTTTCTCTCTAACCTTCTGCCCTGCTGTCTCTGTGCTCCACTCACCCCGAAAGCTAGCCGTGGAAACTAGGGTCCCTCTTCCCCAAGGCAGGGCATAGAAACCAGAAACCCTTTCCTCCAAAACCAGTCATATACCCGACAAATATGACTCTAACTTTTCGCTACACCTTTCTGTGCAAAAACTGGTCGTGAAGAAATTCTCTCACCTACCTTGTCTGATTGTAGTCTTTTTTTTTTTTGAGTTGGAGTCTCGCTCCGTCGCCCAGACTGGAGTGTGGTGGCCGCTCCCAGCCACCGCAGCCTCGACCTGCTAGGCTCTGGCGATCCTTCCGCCTCAGCCTTCCAAGTAGCTGGAACTACAGGCGCGCGCAACCATGCCCGGTTAATTTTTTTAATTTTATTGTAGAGATGAGGTCTTGCCAAGTTGCCCAAGCGGGTCTCAAACCTGCAGGCTCATGCAATTCACTCACCTCAGCCTCCCAAAGGCGCGGGATTACAGGCTGAGCCACCGAGCCTGGTTGATTGTAGTTTTAAAGACCCGCATTCTAGAAAGGGTCCTGTCCCTCACTCAGAAGAAAGGAATGCTGCTCAGAGAGACCAAAAAGAATCTAAACAGGCAAGTCTTCCAGGGTGTCCCCACTCAGTTCATTAGCATTTGACCTTACCCTTTTTGTCCAGTCATATTTGTGCACAGCTGTCCATACTTTTTGTTCAACCTAAGCATAAAAATGGTCAGTTTTCCCTGTATCTTTGGATCTCTGTTCTGAAGGCTTCATTCTGTATCTTTCCCATAAAACTATGAAAAAAAAAACATTTGTATGCCTTTTCTCCTATTAATGCATCTTCTTTAAAAAAAATAGACAGGGGGGAGGGAGGGAGATGGGATTAACAGTAGCAAATATCTGTCTGGGATGGGGAAACACCTCTTATCAACAGGGTGCCTGAATGAAACATACTTGTACATATAACCCTTAACTGTGCCCCACGAAACCATAATAAAAAATATTGGAAAAAAAAATAGAGACACGCTAGAGTGCAGTAGCTATTCACAGGCATGATCACAGTGCACTACAGCCTGGAACTCCAGGCCTCAAGCAATTCTCCCGCCTCTGGAGTAGCTGGGACTACAGGCACCTGCTACTGCATCAGCTCTAATCCACCTTTTGTCAGTCGATTGTGAGGGAGCCTTGAGAGGGAGAAGGAGAAGCTTTCCTTGGTCCCTATAGTAGCATCATCCTTCTAGTCTGAAGGCCAGCTCTGCTTTTTCAACTCACTTTGCATATCTGTATGCATACTCATAGTTTAACTTCATAAGGGTAATTTTTTCCCCTTCATTTGTTAGTTTCTCTCTCTCTTTTTTAACACTATATTCATTTTTCCAAGAGTCACTGACTGCCAAGAAGAAACCTCCTGACGCTAAGAAACTTTCCTGTTTCACATATGCAGACTCTTGATATCAGCACTGCTCACCAGAACTATCTACAGGGGTGAAATGTTCTATATTTGCATGTTCTCTATATTTTCTCAGTCTAATTCTATAGACACTAGTCACATGTGATTACTGAGTACCTGAAATGTGGCTTATTCGACCAAAGAAATTTGTCTCAAATTAAAAAAAAATGTAAGTGATTTAGTCAGCCACAGTGGTTCAAGCCTATAATCCCAACACTTTGGAAGGCTGAAGTGGGGGGAATCACTTGAGGCCAGGGATGCAAGACCACACCGGACAACAGAGCAAGAACCCATCCCTACAAAAGTAAAGATAAAATTTTAACCAGGCATAGTGGTATGTCTATAGTCCCAGCTGTTCAGGAGGCTGAAGTGTGAGGATCACTGGAGCCCATGAGTTCGAGGCTGCAGTGAGCTACGATCGTGCCACTGCACTCCAGACTGGGTGACAGAGCAACACCTTGTTAAGAAAAAAGAAAATGAATTAATTAATTTAAATGTAAATAGCCACAAGGAGCTAATGGCCACCATATTGCACAGCAGCCCTATATGGGTTGGTTCCTCAAGAGCTGACAAAAATCTATATTCATGTATTAATACATATAAGTTGCCTTCAGAGTTACTGTGAAACTAATCTTGATCATGTTTATATAAGCATGTCGGCTATTGAAAATAATGTAAGCAGCTCATTAAACATTTCTAGGGAAGTGCTATACTTAAAAAATTTAACTTGGGTTTAGACTATTAAAAGATCCATCCCATTCCCCTTGTGTGGCATCATCATTTAAAAAATTAAATCCTGCCAGGCTCGGTGGCTCAGCCTGTAATCCCGCACCTTGGGAGGCTGAGGTGAGTGGATT
>NW_007248541.1:588720-593141 GCF_000164805.1 Carlito syrichta | reverse complement strand
TCACCTCAGCCTCCCAAAGGCGCGGAATTACAGGCTGAGCCACCGAGCCCGGCTTAAAAAAGTATCTTTACAATGATATGATAGGAAGCATAGGAGAGCAATAGGAATGGTCGTCTCTACCCGCCCCCACCACCCAATTTAGAAGCAGGGAAATAAGAAGCACTGCACTGAAGAGTTAAACTATATCCAGCAAGGGAGATACACTGTCAGCAGATGCTGCTGAGCGAGTTACCTGATGGCATGAACACAACCAAAGAAAGGATATGTGAATCAGAAGGAAGGGGCTTTGATCAGAACTGGCAATGTGGAAAACACAAATGAAAGAAGTCAATATTTGCTGTTCACTGGACAGAGGGACGCCTAGGCATATTTTCAATCCTCAGGGCAGGTTGTTGTCAAGGAGGTTCTAGAAACTCCCTTGTGGATTGGCCTTTGGGAATGGGTTTAGTATAGAAAAATATTTGCCTCTGCGGAAAGATAAACTTAGGTACACTAAAAGTTTAGGGTCTAAAGTTGCAGTTAGATAGAAGGAATAAGTTCTGGTGTTCTGATGCACAGCACAGTGGCCATAGTCAGTAATATTGTGTACTTCAAAATAGCTAGAAGAAAGGATGTATTTTTTAAATTCATTTTTCATTTTAAATTATTATGGGTGCATAGTAGGTATATATATTTATGGGGTACAAGGGATGTTTCAATGTAGGTATACCACGTATACTAATAAAATCAGGACAATTGGAGTATCCATCACCTCAAGCCTTCATTAATTTTTTGTGTTAGGAATATTTTGATTCCATTCTTAATTTATTTTTAAATATGCAATAAGTTGCTGGACGTGGTGGCTCACACCTGTAATTTCAGCACTTTGGAAGACAGAGGCAAGGGGATTGCCCGAGCCCAGGGGCTCGAGACCAGCCTGGGCAACATAGCGAGTCTTCGTCTTTACAATAAGTCAAAAAATTAGACGGGTGTGGTGGTGCATGCTTGTAGTTCCAGCTACTTGGAAGGCTGAGGCAGAAGGATCACCTGAGCCCAGCAGGTCAAAGCTGTGGCGGCCTGAGTGTGCCACTGCACTCCAGCCTGGGTGACAGACTGAGACTCTGACTCAAAAATAAATAAATATTGGCTAAAGTTACCCTATTGTGCTATCAAATGCTGACTTTATTCATTCTATCTAACTGTGTCTTTGCACCCCTTAGGCATTTCCTATTATTCCCCCTCTCCTATCACTTTTCCCAGCCTCTGGTCACCATCATTCTCCTCTCTATTTCCATGCGACCAATTATTTTTAATTTTTAGTTCCCACTTGTGAGAATATGCAGCGTATGTCTTTCTGTGCCTGACTTATTTTACTTAAAATAATGTCTTTTATTGTTGCAAACGAGGGTATCTCATTCTTTTTTATGTCTGAATAATATTCCGTTGTGTGTGTGTGTGTGTGTGTGTGTGTGTGTGTGTGTGTGTGTGTGTGTATCACATTTTCTTTATCCATTCATCTGTTGATGGACATTTAGGTCAATTCCAAATCTTGGCTATTGCGAATAGTGCTGCAGTGAACATGGGAGTGCAGATATCTTTTCAATATACTGATTTCCTTTCTTTTAGGTATATGCCTAGCAGTAGGATTGTGGGGTCATATGGAAGTTCTATTTTTAGTGTTTTGAAGACCCTCAGTACTGTTCTCCATAGTGGCTGTAGTAATTTACAATTCCACCAACAGTGCAGGAGGGTTCCCTCTCCTCCATACCCTTAGCAGCATTCATTATTGTCTGTCTTTTGCATAAATACCATTCTGATTGGGGTGAGATGATATCTCCTTGTAGTTTTGATTTGCATTTATCTGATGGTTAATGATACTGAGCACTTTTTCATACACCTTTTTGCCATTTATAAGTCTTCTTTTGAGATATGTCTATTCAAATCATTTTTAATCAGATTATTTGATTTTTTTTCTGTTGAGTTGCTTGAGCTCTTTATATATTCTGGTTACTAATCCCTTGTCAGATGCGTAGTTTGCAAATATTTTCTTTCATTCTGTGGGTTGTCTAGAAGAGAGAATTCTGAATGTTCTCACCATAAGGAAATGGCAAATGTCTGAGGTAATAAATATGCTAATTACCCTGGTTTGATCATTATACAATGTATAGATGTATCAAAACATTACACTGTACCCCATAAATATGTATAATAATGTGTCAATTAAAAACAAAATAAAACTTATTAAGCATTTTTGGAGAATTTATCTGAGCAGACAGTGATTCATGAACTGGGCAGCACCGGATGGCAAGCAGTTCAGGGTAGACTTGAATAAGGTGGATGTGGAAGCAAGGAAAAGAAAATATCGGATTGACTAAAGCGCAACAGTGGCCTTATTTGGATCATTCCAGTAGAAGCTCACCAGCTGGAGGTTCATTGGTGGTTTCTAATTGATTAAACTTAAGTTTCATTTTACTATTTACACTGAGTAGGATTTCAGGAACCTAGGGTGCTGGCATCTTGGATTAATGAACTCCAATAACTATTTTAATGCCTCCTAGGTGAATGTTCACCAAAAACATCCCCCTGTGGAGAGGGCTCTTAATAATGAGGTTGAAAATAATGCCTTACTCTGGATTGTAATACAGACTCCACATTTGCTGGCTGTGTGGTCTTGGGGAAATGGATTTAATTTCTCTGTGTTTATGTTGTGTTGCCTATAAAGTGGAGACAATATTAGCCTTCATCTCAGAAGGATTTAGTGAGGATTAAATGAAGAAATAAACATAAACATTCAGTACACAATTAGTGCTAGATAAGAGTTTCCTATTCTTTTTTTCTTTTTTCTTTTTTTGGTAGAGATGGCGTTCTCACTATGCTGCCTTGGTTGGTTTTTTTTTTTTTGAGTCGGAGTCTCAGTCTGTTATCCAGACTGGAGTGTAGTGGCATGCTCACAGCCACTGCAGCCGCCACCTGCTGGGCTTAGGCGATCTTTCTGCCTCAGCCTTCCAAGTAGCTGGAAACACAGGTATACACCACCACACCCAGCTAATATTTTGGTTTATTGTAGAGACAAGGTCTTGCCAGGTTGCCCAGTCTAGATTTGAATCCCTGGGCTCAGGCAATCCTTTCACCACGGCCTCCCAAAGTGCTGGGATTACAGGCATGAACCACTGTGCCCAGTCAGGCTGGTCCTGAATTCCTGGCCTCAAGTGATCCTCTCACCTTGGCCTCCTGATGTGCTGGGATTACAGGTGTAAGTCACCACACCCCCAGGACAGAATTTGCTATTCTTATTAATGTGTGTCAGAGGAGTTCACATTCTCATTGAGAAGGGGGATGGAAGGCAGTCAATAAACAACCATAGCCATTATGTGACCAAGTCCAAACTCATTCTGCTTACTGTACAAGTCACTAAGTCAAGAGACAAGAATTTGGAGCAGGGAAAGTAACTTTATTTTGAAGAGACAGCAAACTGAGAAGATGGCCAACTAATGTCTTAAAGAATTATCTTAGAATTATGTGGACTTTGCCTGGTCTTTTATGCTTAGTTGAGGGGAAAAAGAGGGGGTTGGCAATCTAGACCCCTAGGCACCAAAAAGGGTGGGGGGGGATGCTTGTGAAATTTTGTCCTTGAGTAATGGCCTCTCATGTGACAATAACCAAGCCCCCTTGTTCCTACAAACCTTCAAAAAACATAGTTGTTTACATACTTTCCCTTTCAACCCAGAGTCAGTTTTGATAATGAAAGTATTGTTTTATTGTTGTCATTGTTTATCTCAGTGCTCTGAAATTAGCCTAGGTGTAGGAATGGGCAAAAACCCCTTAAAAAAATGGAGTTAGTTATGTTCGTTCCTATGCTGTTTCACTGCTACAATTGCATTATATAGGATGTTAGAAGTTGGTAGGTGCTAAGGGCAACAGAACACAGTGCTGAGAGCAAGGTCAAGTGTATTAGAGGTAAGACCTGCTCACAGTTCACCTTCTGCAGTAACATACCTTTCCCATGGTGCAGTCCTCACCAACATAGCTTTTCTGTTCCACTGTTTTGTCAACATCAATTACTGTTTCATCAACAAACTCTTGCCCAGGAGATAAAAGCTGCAAATAACCTTATTTATTTATTCCAAGAGTTCCCTGAAAAACCCATTAAAATAAAAAGTTGGAGGCCAGGTGCAGTGGTCCAAGCCTGTAATCCCAGCACTTTGGGAGCCTGAGGCGAGAGGATTGCCTGAACTCAGGGGTCCAAGACCAACCTGGGCAACTTAGTGAGACCTTGTCTCTACAATAAATCAAAAAATAAGCTGGGCGTGGTGGCACAAGCCTGTGGTTCCAGCTACTTGAAAGACTGAAGCGGAAGGATTGCCTGAACCCAGCAAGTCGAGGCTGCGATGGCCGTGAGTGTGCCACTGCACTTCAGCCTGGGCGACAGAGTGAGACTCCAA
>NW_007248541.1:581317-588526 GCF_000164805.1 Carlito syrichta | reverse complement strand
CCTCAGCCTCCCAAAGGCGCGGGATTACAGGCTGAGCCACCGAGCCCGGCCATTCTCTCTTTCTTATGGCAATATGAGTGTACTCAGCTTGTCTTGTTTCTGTGACAGTTTCTGGAAGCCAATATTTGACAGGGATGCATTGCAATTTTAAATATAATCATCAGAGTAGGCCTTGACGAGGTTCAGGATATGCTACACAAAAATATGACACCTTGGCTCTGGAGAAAACAGCACAAGCAGGAAGTTCACTCTGATCTTCTGCCGCCAAAACTCCCCAAAGCAGGCCATAAAAGAACTCTCTGACCTTCCTCTAAAGTACATCATAAGACTTTCATTTCAGAAGGCTCCTCTCTATACTTGGAGAAAAGGATTGAAGACACAGAGGTACAAACAGGCCTTGCTAAGTTCCTCCCAGTTTAGCGCCATTAGATCATACTCTTTTGTCCTCTAATCATACTTCCAAATAACTCTCCAGAAAAATATAGTTTTCCATGTTTCTTTGGGATTTCCTCCCTCCCTCCCTCCCTCCTTCCTTTCTTTCTTTTTTTGTTTTTCTTTTTGAGTCAGAGTCTCACTCTGTTGCCCAGACTGGAGTACGGTGACACGCTCCCGGCCACCACAACCTTGACCTGCTGGGCTCAGGAGATCCTTCTGCCTCAGCCTTCCAAGTAGCTGGAACTATAGGTATGTGCTACCATGACTGGCTAATTTTTTGACTTATTGTGAAGACAAGGTCTCATCAAGTTGCCTAGGCTGATCTCAAACCCCTGGACTCAGGCAATCTTCTGTCCTCGGCCTCCCACAGTGCTGGGATTACAGGTTTGGGCCACCGTGCCTAGCCTCTTTCTCTCTCTTTCTTTCTTTCTTTCTGAGAGAGTCTTGCTCTCACCCAGGTTGGAATGCAGTAATGTGATCATAGCTCACTGCAGCCCTCACCTCCTGGGTTCAAGCGATCCTTTCCCCTCAGCCTCATGAGAAGCTTGGAGAACTGTAGGCGTGCTCCACCACATTTGCTAATTATTTTCTTTTTTGTAGAGATGGGGTCTTGCTATGTTGCCCAGACTGGTTTTAAACTCCTTGCCTCAAGCTATCCTCCTTCCTCAGTCTCCTAAGGTGTTGGAATTACAGGCATGAGCCACCACACCCAGCCAGGACTTCATTTCTGCAGGCTCCCATGTCATGTAAAACTTATATTAAGTAAATGTGTATGCTTTTTACCTGTTAATCTGTTTTTGGTTATGGGTTCTCAGGCATGAACCTTGTGATGTGTGAAAAAAAATATTACTTTTTTTCCCTTACAGCCTCCTTAACAAGGTGATATTTGAACAAAGATTCAAAGAAAGGGGATTTGCCCTAGGGACTTGTGGGGAAAAGACATTCCAGGAAGGGACAATAGCCAAAACAAAGCCTCAAATGGGGCTCAGGCCTGTCTTGATGGTAGCAGAGTGAACGACAGAAGAGTCACGAAATGAAAGGCCTGAGACTCCATGGAAGCCTGAGTGTGTAGGAGAGCGGGTAGCCATGTAGGGTCTTACAGCAGAGAAAATGTTTCTATATGTTTCCCTAAAATGATTCCTGGTTCCAGTTTCCCCTTTCAGGAGGTTCCTAAGATCCGGGCTTTCCTTATTTTCATTTCTCCATGTAGTTTTATCCTGCAGGCTGCAGCTGCAGCTCCCTCAGAATTTCTCTGCGGCCTTAGTTTCTTCTCATGTTTAACCCAGTCCCTTCTCCAAGGGCACAAAAGCTCTGTCACTGGAAAAGCACTGAATGAACTTGGCTAAAATAAAAACAAACAACAAAAACCCAAGCTGAGAAACTTGAGAAGTAGTTTCAGTACAAAATGGCTACAGTCAGGTAACAGTCTGGTCCCCATGCAGAGCTGTGGGCGAGAACACGGACTGTAGGGCAGAGCATCCTTTGGATATAGAAGACAAGAACTAACACATTCCACTTCTATTTAAGCAGGAAGATTTATTTTTCTTCATATGTGTCTATTTATTATTTATTTATTTTGAGTTAGTGTCTCACTCTGTCGCCTAGGCTGGAGTATAGTGGCATGTTCACTGCCAACCCAGTGTCCACCTGCTGGGCTCAGGTAATCCTCCTGTCTCAGTCTTCCAAGTAGTTGGAACTACAAGTGTGCACCACCATGCTTGGCTAATTTTTGATTTATTGTAGAGATGAGGTCTTGCCAAGTTGCCCAGGTGGTCTCGAACCCATGGGCTCAGGCAATCCTCTCACCTCAGCCTCCCAAAATGCTGGGATTATAGACGTGAGCCCCGCAACAGGCCAGGAAGGTTTATTAACTTTAGAGAAATGAGGAGTAAAAGATGGAAACCAGAAAGCCAGATTGTCTAGAATTAAATACTTAAAAACAGAGAAAATAACAATGAAATGAAAGGAAGATAAGCAGCGTTTGGAAAGGACAGAAAATCTAAAGATTTTTTTTAATTGGTAATTTAACCATATTTAAATATAGTTAAAGATTGCATATTAAATATGGAACAGAACAACACGAGTGAGTCACAGTTCGAATAGTTCTAATAAAATGATCTTAGTCTAGCGTAATGATTAAAGTCTTATTTTGACTGGTATATTCAGTACAGGTTCAGTGAAATCCTAAAAAGATCACTTCCTCTCCAAATGCGCTGACCTGGAACATCTTTGATCTGGGTCATATAAGACTCATCCCAGAAAGTTCAATGGTGAGAAGGTTAAAAAAAATTCTAGTAATTAACTGACAAAAAGTTCCACAAAGGCCTCTGGGCAAAAAGCTAATTATATCAGATAAAAATGCAACACCATCAAGAAGAAAAACTCATTCTTGGTGATACAGACGAAATGTTTGTATCCCACAGAAGTTCATATGTTGAATTGGTGGTATTAGGAGGTGCAGCTTTGGGAGATGATTAGGTCATGAGTGCAGAGCCCTCATAAATGGGGTCTGTGCCCTTCTGAAAGAGACCCCAGAGAGCTCCCTGCCCCTTTTGCCATGTGAAGACACAGCAAGATAACAGTCGTCCATAAACCAGGAAGCCCTCACCAGACACCAAATCTGCTAGCGCCTTGATTTTAGACTTTCTAGTCTCCAGAACTCTGAAAAATAAGTTTCTGTTGTTTATAAGTCCCTTAGTTGATGGTATTCTGTCATAGCAGCCCAAGTGGACAAAGACACTTGATATGGCCATATCATATATACCATATCACATGCATCATATCATCTTTGAAAATAGAGCTAAAGCCTTTGGCACTATTGAAAACTAGCAGATTTCCCTTGTTTTTATTTTCATTTTTGAGTTGGGGTCTCACTGTCACTTAGGCTGGAGTGCAGTGGTACAATCATGATGATCACAGCTCATAGCAGCCTCGACCTCTTAGGCTCAGGTAATCCCTCCACCTCAGCTCCCCGAGCAACTGGGACTCTAGGTATGCACCATCACACCTGGTTAATTTTTAAATTTTTGTTGAGACAAGTTCTCACTATGTTGCCTAGGCTGGTCTTGAACTCCTGGGTTCAAGCAATTCCTCCCATCCCAGCCTCCCAAAGTGCTAGGATTACAGATATGAGCCACCACGTCCAGCCTCCTCCTGCTTTAAAAGAACAGAAAGCAGACAGTTTATAAATACTGTATAAAACACAAGTACACTCTGAGGAATGGGATATATCTTCACAGGGGCCAAACACAAGGAAGTCTCCTTGAGAAAATATCCCCTGCATGCCCTGGCTAGACCAAATGACTTGTTCTGTGTCCTCTGCCTGGCCCTCTCACAGCACGTTCCACGTTATACTGACATTATCTATTCATGTGCTCGTCTCTGGTCAGAGCATAAAGATAAGGTCAGAGGCTGTGTCTTATTCAACCTCCCAGAACCTAGTCCAGTGTCTAATACATAGCAGGTGCCTCACAGTAGAAGGGGAACTGAAAGGAGTGACATTGACAGCTGTCAGTCAGGGGAGGTTTTGTACTTCCCTTGAGTATTTAACTTACGTATGATTGCCCCTCAAATTAGAAGCGTTTATGTAAAAAAAGAAACTTCCAACTATTTTATTTATGTTTTTCTTTCAGCTTGTTCATGAGAAAGTATTTCTTTTTTCTTTTCTTTTCTTTTTCTTTTTCTTTTTTTGAGTTGGGGTTTTACTCTGTTGCCCAGGCTGGAGTACAGTGGCACAATCACAGTTTACCGCAGCCTCGACCTCCTGAGCTCAGGTGATCCTTCTGCTTCAGTCTCCCAAGTAGCTGGAACTATAGGCACATACCATCATGCCTGGCTAATTTTTTTTTTTTTTTTGGTATAGACAAGATCTCACTATGTTGCCTAGACTGGTCTTGAATTCCTGGGCTCAAGCAAACCTTCTGTCTTGGCCTCCCAAAGTGTTGCAATTATAGACATGCGCCACCGTGCCCTGCCTGGGAAGTGTTTCTAATATAGGAAACCTAAAAACTTGGAGGCATTCTGATACTGGTTAAGTCTACAAATGCAGGCTGAGTGACCGTATTTCTTTTTCATAAGGATCAGAATGGGCCCCTGAACTTTGGACAGGAAGATAATTAAGAGCCGGTCAGGCTGGGCACGGTGGCTCAGCCTGTAATCCCAGCACTTTGGGAGGTCAAGGCAAGAGGACTGCCTGAGCCCGGGGGTTCGCGACCACCCTGGACAACATGGTAAGATGTCGTCTCTACAATAAATCACACACAAAAAACTAGCCGGACAAAAAACTACCCAGACGTAGTGGCGTGTGTCTGTAGTTCCAGCTGCTTGAAAGGTTGAGGTAGAAGGATCACCTGAGCCCAACAGGTCGAGGTTGCGATGCCGTGAGCGTGCCACTATACTCCAGCCTGGGCAACAAGAATGAGACTCCAACTCAAAAAAAAAAAAAAAAAAAGAGTCAGTCAGTCAGTTAGTCCATGAGCATTTATCAAGGGCCTGTTCTGTGCCATTCTCACTGCCAGGTCCACTGGGTCAAGAAAACTCCCTGACCTTCATGAACTCACATTCCAGTAGACAAAGAAGAAAAATTCAAGTACTATGAGCTGTAAAGAGAAAAGTGAGATCAAAAGTGACTTGATTTATGGAAAAGGCTGCTGTACTAGCATGGCAGGGAAGGTTTTGAGTTGATGTTTGGCTGGGACCCAAGTGAAGAGGAGGCAGCCACATGAGGACTTGTATAAGAGCATTCCTAGAAGAAGTCACAGCAGTTTAAGGGGAATTTGAGGGACAGAAGGAGGCAATGTGGCTAGAATCTGGTGGATGTGGGGGATGGACTGAGCCAAAAAGGTAGTCACACCATAGCTGTGTCAGGAGTTGGATATTACCCAACTCATCATTGGAAGCTATTGGAGGGATATTTCGATGAGCTTAAGTAAATGTTAATTTACTGATCTTGGCTCAGTGGCTCATGCCTGTAATCCCAGAAATCTGGGAGGCAAAGGAAAGAGGATTGCTAGAGTCCAGGAATTAGAGACCGGGCTGGGCAATATAACAAAACCTCATCTCTACAAAAAGATAAAATAGAATAAAATAATTTGCCAAGAGACAAAGTGAGACCTTAACCCCCAAAAAGAAAGACATTTCTGTTGTTTATAAGTAATCTATTTTATGAAGTTTTCATGATAGCAGCTCAGATGAACTAAGATGCCACCACTAAAGGCTCTCCCCAAGACTTCATGAGCAGGTGAGGGAAAATAGCAAAGAACAACCAAGGGACCCGATGGCCAGAGAGATTGGCAAGGCTGGGCGCGGTGGCTCAGCCTGTAATCCCAGCATTTTAGGAGGCAGAGGCGAGAGGATTGCCTAAGCCTGGGGGTTGGAGACCAGCCTGGGCAACTTGCTGAGCCCTCGTTTCTACAATAAATCACAAAAATTAGCAAAGTTTGGTGGCGATTGTCTGTAGTTCCAGCTACTTGGAAGGCTCAAGTGGAAGCATCGCCTAAACTCAGCAGGTCGAGGCTGCAGTGGCTGTGAGCAGCGTGCCACTGCACTCCAGCCTGGGCGACAGAATGAGATTCCAACTCAAAAAAAAAAAAGAGAGAGAGAGAGATTGGCAAACAAGCAGAAGATGAAGCAGGCTGTCCCTGTGAAAGTAGAACTGGTGGAGGAAACAAATGACAGCCTGAACCAAAAAATGATAAGAACATTTAAGAGAACTCCAATAATCCCACCCCTGTGGGAACAAGAGTGACTTTATTTTAAATGCTAATCTGCTTGGCTAACTCCACATCTGGGAATGCCTCCAAAATGTCCAGTTGATGTATTACTCTTTATGTAGGAACACCTATTCATTGTAATTTTCCTCTAAAACAACCCTTTTTGTTGCAGAAATCATAGGCTGTGTTGCCCGTAGCCATCTACACGTTCCTTCCAGAGCATGTGTGCTTTTTCCTGAAGATATAAACCCTGGATTTGGGGTTGTAGGGTGGAGATTTGCCTGTCTTGTGGCCCCTCAAGACCACACTTCTCTCTGCAAGTTGTCTCAATAAATCACCCAGTACCAGCAAACTGGGTTTGTCTGTCTCATCTTTGCTTTCTCAGCTCCTTTGGCATTTGAGGGTCACTTTGCATACATGGCCCCTTCATGAAACACCCTCTCCTCTTAACACACAACTTTCTGGGATCAAAAACTTGATTTGTGAGCTAAAAACATTAGTAAATGATCTGAAGAGTAGGATGGTCACTGTTGAGAAATAGGGACGTGGAAGACTAAAAGTGGTAGAAATATCTCACAATACAGAACAAAAATACAAAAATATAGAGATTAAAAATCCTGAAGAAGTCCAGGCATGGTCGCTCATGCCTGTAATCCCAGCATTTTGGGAGGCAGAGGCAAAAGAATTGCCTGCATCTAGGGGTTCGAGATCAGCCTGGGCAATTTGGCGAGACTTCCTCTCTACAATAAACAATTTTTAAAAAATTAGCCAGGTATCGTGGTGTGCTCCTGTAGCTCCAGCTACTTGGGAGGCTGAGGTGGAAGGATTGCCTGAGCCCAGCAGATGGAGGCTACGGTGGCCGTGAACATGCCACTACACTCCAGTCTGGGCGACAGAGTGAGATTCCTATCAAAAAATCATTAAAAAAAGGATACGGGGTTCAGGTAGATCTGAGAAGCTTCCCACACAAATAATAAGAATTGCAGAAGGATTGAAAAGAAATATAGAGAGCCGGGCTTGGTGGCTCAGCCTGTAATCCTGCGCCTTTGGGAGGCTGAGGTGA
>NW_007248541.1:581020-581244 GCF_000164805.1 Carlito syrichta | reverse complement strand
CAGTCTGGGCGACAGAGTGAGACTCCAACTCAAAAAAAAAAAAGAAAAGAAAAGAAATATAGAGGAAAGTGAAGAAGAAAGACTGAGTTCTAGGCAGATCGATTAAAAATAATGAAAAAATTATGAGGAAATCTTTTTTTTGTTTTGTTTTGAGTTGGAGTCTCACTCGGTCGCCCAGACTGGAGTGCAGTGGCCACTCCCGGCCACCACAGCCTCGACCCGCT
>NW_007248541.1:559557-581000 GCF_000164805.1 Carlito syrichta | reverse complement strand
AGCTGGAACTACAGGCGCACGCTACCATGCCCGGCTAATTTTTGATTTATTGTAGCGATGAGGTCTCGCCAAGTTGCCTAGGCGGGTCTCAAACCCGCGGGCTCAGACAATTCATTCACCTCAGCCTCCCAAAGGCATGGGATTACAGGCTGAGCCACCGAGCCCAGCTTATAAGGAAATCTTATATGTTTCTAGGCAAGAAGAAAAATTAGCAAACTGGTATGGGACTTCTGATCTCAATACTGAAAGGGAAAAACACATTGGCATAATATCCTCATACTGCAGCAAGAAAAGAACTACAACTCAGGAATTTGGTAGTCAACCAAAATATTATTCACCTGCCATGGTAAAATAAAAGTATTTGGAGACAAACAAGGATTCATAGATTCTTTCATTAAGTATGCCACTGAGAATTCTTTTTTTGTTGTTTTGTTTTTTGTTTTTGAGCTGGAGTCTTACTCTGTCGCCCAGACTGGAGTGCAGTGGCTGCTCCCGGCCACCGCAGCCTTGACCTGCTGGGCTCCGGCTATCCTTCCGCCTCAGCCTTCCAAGTAGCCGGAATTACAGGCATGCGCTACCACGCCCGGCTGATGTTTTGATTTATTATAGAGATGAGGTCTCGCCAAGTTGCCCAGGAGGGTCTCGAACCCATAGGCTCAGGCAATCCACTCACCTCAGCCTCCCAAATGCGCGGGATTACAGGCTGAGCCACTGAGCCTGGCTGCCACTGAGAATTCTTGCCACACCACAAAGGATTTGGAACAGAGATTTAATATATAGAGAAGGATGTATTTTCCATTGACATGTGGTTAAAAAATCATGATAGAGTAGGAAAGTATAATTTAAAAATTTAATAAAATGTTTTGAAGCAGAAAAGACGGCCAGCTGTGGTGGCTCATGTCTATAATACCAGCACTTTGGGAGGCCGAGGTGAGAGGATTGCCTGAGCCCACGGGTTCAAGATCAGCCTGGGCAATTTGGTGAGACCTCATCTCTACAATAAATCAAAAAAATTAGCCATGCGTGGTGGCACATGCCTGTAGTTCCAGCTACTTGAAAGGTTGAGGCGGAAGGGTGACCTAAGCCCAGCAGGTTGAGACTGCAGTGGCCGTGAGTGTGCCACTTCACTCCAGCCTGGGCGACAAAGTGAGACTCCAACTCAAAAAAAGAAAAAGAAAAGAAATAGAAAAGACATGCTTCATGGAAAAGTCTAGGTACACACAGGACTAAACTATATCTTCATAACCTAAGAGTTGAGGTATGCCAGATAGATGGGAAAAAGTAAAAGTGATCTAATATTTTCTTTTTTTTGATTTGGAGTCTCCCTCTGTCGCCCAGATTGGGGTGCAGTGGCATGCTCATGGTCACCATCCCCTCGACCTGCTGGGCTCAGGTGATCATTCCACCTCAGCCTTCCATGTAGCTGGAACTAGAGATATGTGCCACCATGCACGGCTAATTTTTAGGATTTATTGTAGAGATGAAGTCTCTCCAAGTTGCCCAGGCTGGTCTCGAACCCATGGGCCCAGGCAATCCTCTCACCTTGACCTCCCCAAGTGTTGGGATTACAGGTGTTAGCCACCGTGCCCGGCCTAATATTTCCTTTTCTTTCTTTTTTTTTATTATTATAAAGATGTGGAGTACAATTCAGGGTTAGGTATACATATGTTGATTATGCAGGTACCCCTGATGATGAGGTGTGCCCCTCCCTCCCCTAGCAGTTTCCCTCAACTGCCAATCCTACTCCTTCCAATATTTTCAATAAGTTGGGGAGGGTGGGGGAACTAAGAGCATTCTGAAGGTCTCATCTTATGGGGAAGGGAATAAGCAGCGGGAGAATTAAGCATTTCTGTAAGAGAAAATGAGTGCTATCTTGTTCCTGGATAATACTAAAGAAATTTATAATGACAGGAAAACAAAGGTAACTAATAGTGGGATAAAAATCACAATAAACCTTTCAAATCAGTAAGAGAAAAGAAGAGAATGAAGAACAACTTGTCAAAACCTGTAAAAGGAGCAAAGAAAAGAGAAAAATTAAATATTGTAAATATGATGATGAAAAGAATAATGTTAGAAAGTCCATTTCACTGAAAATGAAATGAATAAATGCTTCTATTAACATATTCTAAAATACTGTAACAGAAAAAACCACACTTCTATATTATTTATAAGAAAGGCACTTAAAATAGGGTAATAAGGTTTTGAAAACAAAGTAATGCCCTGAAGTAATACACATAAAACAAAAAATGAACATTATGTTAGTATACAACCTGCAATATACAAAGATGTTACAACAATTATGAATCTATATGCATCAAACAACATGGAGCTAAATGTAAGAAAAGGAAATGTGATGAAAATATAATGATGTTAAAATTATTTTGGAGAGCTTTTAATATGTCTTTCAGAATTAGAGAAATTTAATAGTCTAAAAGTATATAAAAACATTATATGGAAGATTTTAATATATGTCTTTCAGAATTAGAGAAATTTAATAGTCTAAAAGTATATAAAAACTTTGAGAACTTGAATGATATAGTCAATAATTTCAAATTAGTAGATATGGTCTTTTTATCTTTTACGTAAGAATATATATGTGTGTGTGTGTGTGTGTGTGTGTGTGTGTGTGTGTATTTTTCTTCTCATATGTCTATGGATTACTTATAAAAATTGTTTGGTACTTAGCCTCAAAGGAAAAAAAAATCTCTAACAAATTTATGTATTTATTTATTTATTTTGAGTTGGAGTTTCACTCTGTCGCCCAGGCTGGAGGGCAGTGGCATGATCACAGACACCACAGCCTCGACCTGCTGGGCTCAGGCGATCCTTCTGCCTCAGTCTTTCAAGTAGATGGAACCTACAGTCACATGCCACCACGCCCAGCTAATTTTTGATTTATTGTAGAGATGAGGTCTCGCCAAGTGGCTCAGACTGGTCTCGAACCAGAGGGCTCAGACAATCTCTCACCTCGGCCTCCCAAAGTGCTGGGATTATAGGCATGCCCCAAAATTTAATTTTTTTTTTTTGAGGGGAGTGTAGCGGCATGCTCATGGCCACTGCAGCTTCAACCTGCTGGGCTCAGGAGATCCTTCCACTTCCGCCTTCCAAGTAGCTGGAACCACAGGCCAGTGCCACCACACTGGGCTAATTTTTTTATTTACTGTAGAGAAGAGGTCTCTCCATGTTGCTCAGGCTAGTCTCAAACTTGTGGGCTCAGGTAACCCTTTTGCCTCAGCCTCCCAAAGTGCTGGGATTACAGGCGTGAGCCATTACAACTGGCAAAATGTTAACATTGCAACAAAGTTTGCAGGTCTTAAAGAAAACCTCACAAATCTCACACAAAATTTTTAAAAAGTTTTAACCATAACACATTAAAATTAGATGTAAGTGTAAAAAGGATAAATGAATAGACAATTATCTATATATCAAGGAGCACATTTCTAAAAACTATTAGATTCATGAGAAAATCAAAACGGATTACAGACATATGAAATGCAATAAAAAGAAAACTACTTTTTGCAAAACAGAGGGAGCCAGGCGTGGTAGTTCATACCTTTAATCCCATCACTTTGGGAGGTGGAGGCAAGAGGATTGCCTGAGCCCACGGGTGTGAGACCAGCACAGGCAACATGGTGAGACCTTGTCTCTACAATAAATCAAAAAATTAGTCGAGCATGGTAGCACATGCCTATAGTTCCAGCTACTTCCAGCCTGGGTAACAGAGCGAGACTGACTCAAACCCCGCCCTGCCCAAAACAAAACAAAACAAAAAACCCAGAGGGGTTACAGTGAAAGCTGTATTTTAAAGATATTTTATAGTCTTTTTTTTTTGAGTTGGAGTCTCACTCTGTCACCCAGACTGGAGTGCAGTGGCCGCTCCCAGCCACCGCAGCCTTGACCTGCTGGGCTCCGGCGATCCTTCCGCCTCAGCCTTCCAAGTAGCTGGAACTACAGGTGCGTGCTACCACACCTGGCTGATTTTTGATTTATTATAGAGATGAGGTCTCGTCAAGTTGCCCAGGTGGGTCTCGAACCCGCGGGCTCAGGCAATCCACTCACCTCGGCCTCCCAAAGTGCTGGGATTGCAGGCTGAGCCACTGAGCCTGGCCTTTTATAGTCTTAAACGCATCAATTTCCAAAGAAAAAAGACTACAATAAAGAAACTTGGCATTTATCTGAATAAATTCGAATTAAAAAACATATGATATCCTTTTAAAATCTATGAAGAGGAGGCCGGGCTCAGTAGCGCACACCTATAATCTTAGCACTTTGGGAGGCTGAGGTGAAAGGATTGCCTGAGCCCACGGGTACAAGACCAGCCTGGACAACTTGACAAGACCTCATTTCTACAATAAATAAAAAAATTAGCCAGGCGTGGTGGCATGTGCCTATTGTTCCAGCTATTTGGAAGGTTGAGGCAGGATTGCCTGAACCCAGCAAGTCGAGGGTGCAGTGGCCTTGATTGTGCCACTACACTCCAGTCTGGGCGACAGATTGAGACTCCAACACACACACACACAAAATATGAAAAGGGAAATAATAAAGACAAAAACTAAAATTAATGACATATAAATAGAAAAAATAAGAAAAAGAAAAACAAATTCAAGAACTGAAAAGAAAGAGATACATATAATCTCAGATGCTGAATTGATTAAAGGAATTATTTGCAATTATAAGTTCAACCTCCTGGAAACAAATGAGAAAACAGAAAGGAAAATAGAAAAATATGTTTCCTATTTTGTCCCAAGGAAACATAAAATAACTTGCATAAACCAATTATAAGTGAAGAGATCATAAAGGTACTTGGAGACCTGACTTGTAAAAAACTTGTAAAACCTTTAATGAATAGAAAATTCTAATATTATTCAAACTATTCCAAATAAAAAACATAACACAATAAAAGTAGATGTAAGCATAAAAAGTATTATTTCAAATAGAAAAACAAAGCTCCGATTCACCTTTTAAAGTAGTTTAATTTTAATAGTAAAACTTAATAAAGAGAGAACCAGAAAAGAAACTACAGACCAATCTTACTTACAAATATAAAAGACAGAATCTAAATATTACCAAACAAATACAGCACAATAACAAATGATTTATATCGTATAAACTTTTTTTTTTTTTGAGTTGGTGTCTCATTGTGTTGCCTAGGCTGGAGTGCAATTGCAAAATCATGGCTTACTGCAGCCTTGACCTCCTGGGCTCAGGTGATCCTTCCTCTTCAGCCTTCCGAGTTGCTGGAACTGCAGGCACACACCGCTGTGCCTGGCTAATTTTTTGTAGTGGTGAGGTCTCACTATGCTGCCCAAGCTGGTTCCCAACTCCTGGGTTTATGTAATCTTCCCACCTCTGCCTCCCGATGTTCTGGGAATACAGGCGTGAGTCACTATGCCTGGCCCATACAACCACTTAAAGTGTAACCTTGGATTACAAGAATGTGTAATATCAGGACATCCTTTATTAAAATGCATTACATCATCCTATTAGAGGAGAAAACCCATTTATCATATGACTAGATGATTAAAAGGCACTTGGTAAATTCAGCTGGCAGACATAATAAAATAAGTAAAACAGAAATGTTTGGGGAATTCTCCCAGTCTCCCTTGGAGCTGGGGTACAGGCACCAGTCTGTGACATTTCATCTCACTTGGATGAGATGTCATTCACAAGAACAGGGGCTCCGAGAGATTTTCTAGTAGGGCAGTCTTAGAGTGTGACTGATAAGTTTCAAGGATAATCAGCCTAGCAGTTAAAAAAAAAAATCAGGTTTTTAGACGCAGGCAGAATTATAAGGCAGTATTTTTCTGTGGCAGCACTTTTAGTTCAGGTAGTGCCAGCTTTGGGGCGTACAATCTACACAGGAAACTGCATTTTCAGGTCCTAAACGTGAATTAGCACTCATCTCTAAGGCAGGCATTTTGCTGCCAAATATGTTTTTTTTTTTTTTGAGTCAGAGTCTCACTGTTGCCCAGGTTGGAGTGCAGTGACATGTTCACAGTCACCGCAGCCCGGACTGCTGGGCTTGGGCGATCTTTCTGCTTCAGCCTTCCAAGCAACTGGCACTATAGAAAAATGCCATCACTCCTTGTTAATTATTTGATGTATTGTAGACCTGAGGTCTTGCGAAGTTTCCCAGGCTGGTCCTGAACTTGTGGGCTCAGGCAATCCTCTCACCTCGGCCTCCCAAAGTACTGGGATTATAGGCATGAGCCACCACACTCAGCTGAAATACAGACGATTTTGACACACTTCAGGATCTTTGGGTGTATTAAAGAAGGTAATGCTAATATGTTAGTGGTCATACTCAAGAATGAGGCTACCTAGTATGGATGGACAGGTAAGTTTAATGTTTCTAGGCATTGACATGCTTAGGCCTTCTTAGAATAGATGCCCTTAATTTCTAATTAAAAATGTAAAAATAGAGATGGGAGACTTGCTATGTTGGCCAGGCTGGTCTCAAACTTCTGGCCTCAAGTGATCTCCCTGTCTTGGCCTCCCAAAGTGCTAGGATTACAGGTGTGAGCCACTGTACCCAACCAAACATTTTAAACGATTAAAGAATATAGCTTTGCCTGATGTGGTGGCTCATGCCTGTAATCACAGCACTTTGGGATACAGAGGCGAGAGGACTGCCTGATCCCATGGGTTCAAGATCAGACTGAGAAACTTGGTGAGGCCTCATCTCTATAATAAACCCCCAAATTAGCCAGGTGTGGTGGAGCATGCCTGTGGTTCCAGCTGCTTGGAAGGCTGAAGCAGAAGGATCACCTTAGCCCAGCAGGTCAAGGCTACGGTGACCATAAGAGTTTCACTGCACTCAAGCCTGGGCAACAAAGTGAAACTCTGCCCAATAAAAAACAAATAAATAAATATAGCTAACTACTTGAATGTTATTTAATCTTAAAAAAGAAGAAAATACTGTCACATGCTACAACATGAATAAACCTTGAGATACTATGCTAAGTGAAAGAAACCAGTCACAAAAGGACAAGCACTCCATGATTCCACTTATGTGGGGTATCTAGAGTGATCACATTTATAGAGACAGAAAGTAGAATGACCATCATCAGGGACTGGGGAGAGGGGATCATAGGGTGCTTATTGGTCAATGCTATAGTGTTTCAGTTTTGTGAGAAGAAATAGGCCTGAAGATTGCTTACGTGACAGTAATATGTACTACTTAATACTATCAAATTGCACATTTAAAAATGACTAAGATGGTAAATTTAAGTTATATGTATTTTACCACAATTAAATTTTTTAAATGGATAGAGATAATAGGTGGTAGATAGATAGATAGATAGATAGATAGATAGATAGATAGATAGATAGATATAGGATAGAGAGAGATACTTGTGAACAGTGTACAGAAGAGCTTAGGCAAAACATAAAGTGTCCTTTTTTCCATGGCAGAAGAGACAGGATGTATGGAATTTCTAGATGATTAATAAGACATCTGATATCAATAAAGATTCAAAGGAGTGCTGCATTCTCTCATCTTTTTGCCTCCTAATAAACTATACTATGTGAACTCTAATATGTTATTCTGACTTTGCCTAAGTGTACTTTTCCATTCTCTAATAAGGTCTTATCCTATTCTCAGACATATTTTTCTAGAGCATACAATGTGTGGAGCACTGGCCTAACCCTGGGGAAACGGTAGTGAATTGAACAGACTCACCTCATTCGCTGTCCTCATTGGGGACAGAGTTCTTGAGAGGAGAAAGCTTATCACATAACTAACTTGTGATCCGTGTCATGAACCAGACATTAAAGAGACAAAGAGGGATGGCAACAGGGTGTGTGACTGAAACTGGAGATCAGACAAGGCTGCCATGATTGAAGCAGATTAAAGATGGTCCAGCCAGGCATGGTGGCTCACACCAATAATCCCAGTGCTTTGGGAGGCAGAGGTGAGAGGATTACCTGAGCCCAGGAGTTTGAGACCAGGCTGGGCAAATTGCCAATGCCTGTCTCCACAATAAATAAAAAAATTAGCTGGTTATGGTGGCACGCACATGTAGTTCCAGCTACTTGGAACTGGGTTGAGGCTGAGGTGGGAGGTTCGCCTGAACCTGGGGGTTTGAGACCAATCTGGGCAAATTGGCAAGATCTCATCTTTACATTAGATCAAGAAATTAGCCAGGCATGCACATATAGTTCCAGTTACTTGAAAGGCTAAGGCAGGAGGTTTGCCTGAGCCCAGCAGGTCTAGGCTGCGTTGGCCATGAGCATGCCACTGCACTACAATCTGGGTGACAGGGTAAGACTGACTCTGAATAGGAAAAAAAAGATGGCCAAAAAATTATTTTTCTCTCCTCCATGGAGAAGTTGTGTCTTTTTACCCTCCTTTTGAAACTAGGTTGGTCCTATGACTTGTTCTTGTCACCTGAATATAGCATAAGTGAGGTCAGGTAACTTCTGAGGCTGGGTATTACGTGGTCTCTAGTTCCTGCCTTTGATGCTTGGAATGTTTTCTCTTGGAAGTCAGCTGCCACGTAAGGTCTGACTCCCCAAGACCACTGAGCTGTGGTCTTGGGGAGTCAGGCCAGGGATGCAGAGAGAGAGATGTCACAGAGAGGAGCACCCAGGCATAGACGTGGGAGTGAAAGCCCTCTCAGATCTTCTAGCCCAGCTCGGCCAGAAGATGAATGCAGCTCAGCCAACGACCCCCACAGACCCCACAAGGAGCAAACGTTTCCAGTGTGTCTGAATTTCTGTCTCATGACCAGCAAATAAAATGAATGTTTCCTGGGCAAGCTGGCTCACGCCTGTCATCCCAACACTTCGGGAAGCTGAGGCAGTAGGATGGCTCGAGCTCAAAAGTTTGAGACCAGCCTGGGTAGCATAGTGAGAATGAAAGGGCCATAACAGAGTATACCATAAACTTAGGTTAAGAACATGCTATAACCCAATAAATATGTAATCGGCTTGTGGACAATAGCACAGCCATTTTAGTTTTCTGCTTTAAAACATAACCTGTAGCTGTTTAAAGTTTCAGTTATGGAAAAAACTGCAAAGCTCTAGTTCAAGTTTCAACCTCTTCCCTTGACCCACTTTCCCCTTAGCAACAACCAATAAGGTGCCAGGGGGAAATCACCTAAGTTTCCAGATGTCTCTGCAACTTCCCCAGCTAGTGGGCCAAGATCAGCCCGAGTCAAGTTAGCCAATCCTCCACAATTGAGCTGACCACCAATGGTTACTACCCAATTAAATGGTAACAAGACTGGAAAGTCCCCCCAAACTCCTCCTCCCTTTGTATAACCATGATAAAAGGTGTCTGCTTAAAGAAGTCAGGGCCTCTGGGTGTACTCCGCTGCGTCGGTTGCCGACAGAGGTCCAGGCTCGAGCTTGCAAATAAAGACCCTCTTGAACTTTCATCGGAACTGGCTCTTGGTGGTCTCTTGGATTGAACATTCGGTCACTACATTTGGGGGCTCGTCTGGGATCCCAGAGACCCCCCCCCGAGACCCCAGTCTGGAGGGTTCTCAGGCTGGCATTCGGTAAGTCGCTCCCGGGTTAGCGCATCTGTGTCCTGTATCTCAGGTGGAGCTCCACACTTTGTTCTGAGGTTGGCATCAGGCGAGGTGGATGTGCTGGAAAGCCGCCGGCAGGGGCTCATAGGAGACGTCCCACAACCCCAATCGGAAGACGAGGTCTTCATCCATGGAGAAGGTCAGACTCGTCGACGGTCTGTCTTTCCTCTATCATACTTTCAGATTTGTTTTCACGACTGCTACTGTTCGTCTCTTGTCGTTTTCCCTTTCGTCTGTTGGTTGTGTTTGTTGTAACGACAGTACTGACGAATGAGATGGGACAGGCACGGACAACGCCGTTAACTCTCATGACTGATCACTTTTCAGAACTAAAGGAAAGGGCACACAATTTGAGTGTCGAAATTCACAAAAAGAAATTCCGGGATTTGTGCACCACTGAGTGGCCCTCCTTCAATGTAGGCTGGCCACAAGAAGGGATCTTTCTAACAAGTGTTCTCTTGCAGGTCAAGAATGTCATCCTCCAAAGAGGCTTCCAGGGACACCCAGACCAACTACCTTATATACTGGTCTGGCAAGATATAGTGGAATCCCCTCCCCCTTGGGTGAAACCCTACCTTCCTACCCATTAAAGGCATTGAGAGTGCTCACTTTGCAGGAGAAGGGGGTGGAAACTTCAGAGCCTCCGGAGAGCATGTCATCACAGCCTCAGGAGAAGCAGAATCCCTTCCATAAGTCCCCAAAGAACACCTTTTACCCTGTTCTTCCTAATTCTAACTTGGAAGAGATAATTTCCCCCCCATACCAGTCAACTCCCCCTAGACCTTCAGCCCCGCCAGTGCCACAACCCCAAGCCGCCGCCGCCGCCGCTGTGGAGGCAGAGCCAGAAGCGGCCGGGGAGGGGAGGCAAGAAAGAGAAATGAATGGACCAGCGGCGGGGACTCGAGGGAGAGTTGCCAGGGTGGCTGATCCTGGAGTGGGCCTGGCCGACTCCATGGTGATCTTGCCACTGAGAGTGGCTAGGCCCCCAGATGAGGCCGGGAACCATTCCATGCATTATTGGCCATTTTCCACTAGTGATCTATACAATTGGAAAATGCAAACTGCTACTACTTTCTCTGAGAATTCTAGAGGGCTGATTAACTTGCTGGAAAGCATTCTCTTTACCAACCAGCCTACCTGGGATGATTGCCAGATGCTTCTACAGGTATTATTCACCACTGAAAAGAAAGAAAGAATCCAGACAGAGGCCCGGAAGCTGGTTCCGGGAGTTGATGGACAGCCTACCACCAACCCTGATCTTATAAATGCAGCCTTTCCCCTTTCCCGACCTAGATGGGATTTTAACACGGCAGAAGGTAAGGAGAAACTCCAGGTCTACCGCCAGGCTCTGATGGCAGGTCTCTGGGCAGCTGCTCATAAGCCCACTAATTTGGCTAAGGTATATAACATAAGACAGGACAGGAACGAGAGCCCAGCCGCATTTTTGGAGCGTATTACGGAAGCCTTCCGTCAATATACCCCAATGGATCCAAAGGCACCAGAAACCAAAGTGGCTATAATCATGGCGTTCGTTAATCAGGCAGCACCAGATATCAAAAGGAAGCTGCAGAAAGTAGAAAGATTAGGAAAGAAAAATTTACAGGATCTGCTGGGGGTGACTGAAAAAGCCTTTAACAATAGAGAAAGTCCGGAAAAACACCAAGATAGGCGTAGCAAGCAGCAGACCAAGGGATTAGCCAAAATTCTCTTAGCTACCACTACCCACAACCCCAAGGAAAAACAGAAGCAGCTAAAAAAATTGGCTTCTGAGTCAGGCAACAAACCGGGGAATCCTCAGCCAGACCGCCCCAAGTTAGGGAAAAATCAGTGCTTCTACTGTAAGGAGGAAGGGCACTACATAAAGAACTGCCCTAAGCGCCCTCCCCGTCCTGAGGACAAAGTGACTGTACTTGTAACTGAATAGGGAGGTCAGGGCTCAGAGTCCCCCCCTGAACCCTGAGTAACCTTGGAGGTAGGGGGGAAACCCGTGACTTTTCATGTGGATTCAGGAGCGGAGCGATCCGTATGATTAAAACCACAAGGCCCTCTCTTAGACAAAATATCATGGGTTCAAGGAGCTAACGAGATAAGACCGGCACACTGGACCACTAAGAAAACAGTAAATTTAAGCACTGGTACGGTCGCCCATGAGTTCTTAGTTCTTCTCGATTGCCCGTACCCTTTGTTTGGGAGAGATCTGTTAACCAAAGTGAAAGCAAATCTCAACTTTCGGCCAGACGAGGTGACAGTAACAGATTCAGTTGGGTGCCCCCTGCAGATTCTAACTGTAAAATTAGAAGATAATACAGGCTGTGTCAGGCCCCTGACCCGGAGATGGAATTGAACATTCAGGACTGGCTTCAGGAAATTCCCCTAGCCTGGGCAGACACTGGAGGAATAGGGTTGGCTAAACACAGGCCAGCAGTGTTTGTGGAACTGAAGTCCGGAGTGGACCCAGCCCGGGTCCGGCAATATGCAATCCCTGTGGTGGCGTGAAATGGGATAACCCCCCGCATACGGCGGTTGCTGGATGAGAGAATATTGCGGCCTTGTCAGTCTGCCTGGAACACACCCTTGCTGCCAGTGCGAAAGCGCAATTCAACCGACTACTGGCCTGTTCAGGACTTACGGGAAGTAAACTGCCGGGTGATGGACTTACACCCCACGGTCCCTAACCCCTATACCCTCCTCACCGCCCTGGCCCCAGGCAAGGTTTGATACACGGTATTAGATTTAAAAGATGCCTTTTTCAGCTTACCATTGGCCCCACGGAGTCAGGACATCTTTGCCTTCCAGTGGCTGGACCCAGAGGGATCAGTGGACAACTCATCTGGACCCGACTTCCCCAAGGATTCAAAAACTCTCCCACCATCTTCGATGAAGCCTTACATGAAGACCTGGGTGAGTTCTGTAACACACACACCACCCTAACCCTGTTGCAGTACATGGATGATATTCTGCTAGCCGCAGAAAATCGGGACGTGTGCATGCAAGACACCAGAGATTTGCTGCAAACACTAGGTGCTCTGGGCTATCGAGCCTCAGCCAAAAAGGCTCAAATCTGCAAAACTGAAGTAAGTTACCTGGGCTACAAACTGAAAGACGGGCAGAGATGGCTATCGAATGCCCGGAAGAAAACGGTACTGAGAATTCCACAACCACAGAATGTACGACAGGTACATGAGTTCTTAAGATCGGCTGGGTTCTGCCACCTATGGATTCCTGGGTTTGCTGAGCTAGCCCGGTCATTATATGAGGCCACCAAAAATAAGTGCGACCTCACATGGACGGAGAACATGAACAGATCTTTTGAAACTCTTAAACAAGCCCTGGTGTCAGTCCCAGCTTTGGGACTGCCAGATCTGACTAAACCTTTTTTCTTGTTTGTTGATGAGTCTAAGGGAATAGGCAAAGGAGTGCTGTTGCAGCAAATAGGGCCATGGAAGAGGCCAATGGCATACCTGTCAAAAAAGTTAGACTCCGTGGCTGCCGGGTGGCCCCCATGCCTACGGATCATCGCAGCAGTTGCCACTATGGTCAAGGATGCTAACAAAATCGCCATGGGAAAAGAACTACATGCCACTGCCCCTCATGCTGTGGAAGGAGTTCTAAAACAACCACCCAACAGATGAATAAGTAATGCCCGGCTAACTCATTATCAAAGTCTCCTTTTAAACCCAGCCAAAATCTTGTTTCAGGCTCCGGCTACTCTCAATCCAGCCACCCTGCTACCCGACCCGAATGGGGAAGGCCCCCTGCACGACTGCCAGGACATCCTGGCGCAGGTCCACGGAATACGGGAAGACCTCCAGGACTGGCCCCTAACCAATGCCGAAGGAACTTGGTACACAGACGGCAGCAACTTCGTGCAGGGCGGAACCAGGGTGGACTGAGGCATTCCCCACCAAGAATAAAACTGCACAGGTGGTAGCCAAAAAGCTCCTAGAAAATCTGATGCCCAGGTACGGTTTCCCGGTCCAAATCAGGTCGGACAACGGCCCCAGCTTCATCTCTAAGGTAATACAGGGGGTGGCTCAGGCACTGGGGGTAGATTCGAAATTACATTGTGCATACAGGTCCCAGAGCTCAGGACAGGTAAAAAAAATGAACAGAACTCTAAAAGAGACCTTGACTAAATTAGTCCAGGAGACTGGCGGGGACTGGGTGGCTCTCCTTCCCTTTGCACTGTATAGGGTGCGTAACTCACCCTATAAGCTAGGGTTTACTCCTTTTGCAATCATGTTTGGAGTGCCATCACCGGTAATACCTAACTTAAAGACAGAATTATTAGTAGACATAGATGATCAAAACTCCTTTTTTCCCTCCAAACTCTGCAAAGCGTCCACGAGCAGGTGTGGCCCAGACTGAAAGCCCTTTATGAGACCAGACCACCGCCAACTCCTCACAACTACCAACCGGGGGACTGGGTGTACGTCCAGCGATATCAACACGAGACTCTGCAGCCGTGGTGAAGAGAACCGTATGTCGTGATCCTGTCCACCCCCACTGCCTTAAAGGTGGAAGGTATTGCATCTTGGCTACACCACACCCACGTCAAACTTGCTGACATCCCTGCTGTGCTGAAAGACTACACACCCAAATGGGACAGCCGACTGGACAAGGACAATCCCCTAAAGCTAAGACTATTTCGAGCTCCTTCTTCTTCCTTATAACAATGATTAAACTTCTTTGGGCGGCCCCCAACCCCCACCAACCCCAACGCCTGACCTGGCAGGTCTTAGCCACCTCCTCAGGTGGTGATGTTGTTTTTCAGACCTCCAGAGTAACCTCCCCCCCGGCACCTGGTTCCCAACCCTAACTTGGGACCTGAGCCAAATGTACACCAACCACGACTGGGACCTCGCAATGGGGCGTGACATTTTCCCGTCCCTTGAAGCCAAATACGGAGCTCCAAGACGTGGTAAAAACGCCTACCGTAACTATAAATTTTATGTATGCCCAGGGCATAATAAAGATCAAAAATGCCAAGACCCCACCCAGTTTTATTGCCCATCCTGGAAATGTGTTTCTGTGGGCAATATACACTGAACCCCGGCCAAAAATAATGATTTAATCACGGTGCAGTGGGATCCTTTAAGCCGCCACCGAGGGTCCTGTCCGGCACCCACTTTTTGCGACCCCGTCGTCATAAAATTCACCCAAGCTGGGCAACAAGCTAAAGACTGGACCTTAGGGGAAAATATGGGGGATTAGGCTATATAATGAGCCTAGAATTCGCTGGAAGGACTATGGGAGTCTCTTCATGATCTGGTTGGTTATTCATGATCTAATTGTCTGGCAGTAGGACCCAACCAGATACTAGCACCCCTGCGGGTAACCTATAAACCTATACAGAGAGAAACTAGCACTGTGGGAACCCAGCTCAGTCCCCCCCTCGTGCCATCCACGTCCCCAAAAAGAGTTGTGCCACCCACGAGCTCCCCTAGCCCCTTATGGGAGCTGTTCCAACAGACTTTTTCCTTCCTCAATGCCACCAAATCTGAGGCAACTCAGTCCTGCTGGCTATGTTATAATCCCTGGCCACCCTATTATGAAGGCATTGCAATTGCAGAAAACTGCACCACAAGCCCAGTTTCCAGTGCTTGTCGGTGGGCCCCAAACACTGTAGGCCTGACCCTACAGTCAGTCACTGGGAATGGAACTTGCGTGGGCCGCCCACCTCCAAAGGTCTGGTCCTTGTGTGCCCAAACTTTCCCACTAGTCTCCAGTAACTTCCACCTGCCCCCTGAGAACGGATGGTGGATATGTTCCACTGGCTTAACTCCGTGTTTTCATGGGCAGGTACTCAACCAGTCTCAAGATGGCTTTTACATCTTGCTGCAGTTACTTCCCAAAATACTGTACCACACTGATGAGAACGTATTCCGGTTACTGACACAAGAAAAACACCCCCGGGCTAAGAGGGAACTGGTCTCTACAATAACCCTGTCAATGTTGCTAGGACTAGGCCTTGCCGGGGCAGGAACGGGTATTACCTCCCTAGCCACTCAGTCCCATCATTACAATAGCCTTCGGGCTGCAATAGATTCTAACATAGAAAAAAAAACTTCTATTTCACACTTACAGGACTCCCTAACCTCACTGTCTGAAATAGTTTTGCAAAACCGTAGAGGCCTAGACCTACTGTTCCTCCAACAAGGTGGTCTCTGTGCCGCCCTGGGAGAAGAATGTTGTTTCTACACCAACCATTCAGGCGTAATAAAGAAATCTATGGCTAAGGTACGAGAAGGTTTGGCTAAACGCAAATTAGAGTGGGACCAGAGGCAGGGGTGGTTTGAAAGTTGGTTTAACTACTCACCTTGGTTAACCACACTATTGTCTGCTTTAATAGGCCCCGTGATCATACTTTTGCTGTTGCTGACCTTCAGTCCATACATTCTAAACAAACTAATAACTTTCATAAAAACTAGAATAAACACTGTGCAACTTATGGTCCTCAGACAACAATACCAACAGGTGCCCCTGGACAACTCAGCATGTTGAAGGAATCCAAGATTAGATTCACTCTACCCTCATGAGAAGGGGGGAATGAGAGGACAGTAATAAAGTATACCATAAACTTAGGTTAAGAACATGCTATAACCCAATAAATATGTAATCGGCTTGTGGACAATAGCACAGCCATTTTAGTTTTTCTGCTTTAAAACATAACCTGTAGCTGTTTAAAGTTTCAGTTATGGAAAAAACTGCAAAGCTCCAGTTCAAGCTTCAACCCCTTCCCTCGACCCACTTTCCCCTTAGCAACAACCAATCAGGTGCCAGGGGGAAATCACCTAAGTTTCCAGATGTCTCTGCAACTTCCCCAGCTAGTGGGCCAAAGTCAGCCCGAGTCAAGTTAGCCAATCCTCCACGATTGAGCTGACCACCAGAGGTTACTACCCAATTAAATGGTAATAAGACTGGAAAGTCCCCTCAAACTCCTCCTCCCTTTGTATAACCATGATAAAAGGTGTCTGCTTAAAGAAGTCGGGGCCTCTGGGTGTACTCCACTGCGTTGGTTGTCGACAGAGGTCCAGGCTCTAGCTTGCCGATGAAGACCCTCTTGAACTTTCATCGGAATTGGTTCTTGGTGGTCTCTCGGATTGAACATTCAGCCACTACAAGACCACATCTTTATTTCAAAAAAAAAAATTTGCTGGGCATGGTGGTACACACTTGTAGTCCTAGCTACTTGGGAAGCTGAGGGGGAAGGATTGCCTGAGCCCAGGAGGTCATGACTACTGTAAACTGCAATCGTGCCACTGCATTACAGGCTGAATGACAGAATGAGACTTCAGCTAAAATATATATATATATATATATATATATATATATATATTTCTTGAGTCACTACATTTGGGGAGTTTGTCACATAGCTAGAAGTAACCAAAACATTGAGAAAGTGATCGTTAATTGAAATAGATGTCTGTGCTTGAGCACGTAAACAAGAATCTCCATATTTCATCATGGCAGTGTTTCTCTTTTTTTTTGTTGTTGGGTTGGAGTCTCACTCTGTCGCCCAGACTAGAGTGCAGTGGCCGCTCCCGGCCACCGCAGCCTCGCCTGCTGGGCTCCGGCGATCCTTCCGCCTCAGCCTTCCAAGTAGCTGGAACTACAGGTGCACGCTACCACGCCCGGCTAATTTTTTTATTTATTGTAGAGATGAGGTCTCACCAAGTTGCCCAGGCAGGTCTCGAACCCGCGGGCTCAGACAATCCACTCACCTCAGCCTCCCAAGGCGCAGGATTACAGGCTGAGCCACCGAGCCCAGCTGGCAGTGTTTTTCAAATTGTACTTTCTAGAATCAGGAAAGAGAGGGGAAGGGGCTTGACAGCTCACATAGGGTAGGGTTGAGAGGCAGTAGATATATGAGTATTGTCCCAAGCAGTGGAGACCTACTTTCCCTGAGATGGATGGTTGCAGTGGTGGTGGGACGAGTTTGCCACATCTGAAAGCAAAAGGATGTGAGAATTGCTCATAAGGGAAGAAATATAACCCAGTGCTTTCTCTGGTTTTGTGCCACCAGTTTACATATAAACTTGTAAACTCACGCCTCCTGTGATTGCTCCTGGTCTCTGGCACCCATGTCTTCAACTCTAATCTCCTAGGGATGCTGTATGCCTACTCCCCAAAGCTCAGCTGCAGTGGGACACTCTGTTGTATCAAAACGAGAAAATGTCCTGGAAGACCTGAACCTCTGCTTATATTGCACCATGCCATGACACGCTCTGGAAAGCCACACTTGCTAGTCAGGCCTTCTCGCTTCATCTTTCTCAGGAAGAAGGCTTAAATTAAGAGGAGATGGGCTGGATGTGGTGGCTCACACCTGAAATCCCAGCACTTTGGGAGGCAGAGGCAAGAGGATTGCCTGAGCCCAGGGGTTTGAGACCAGGCTGGGCAACTTGGCGAGACCTCATCTCTACAAGAAATCAAAAAATTAGCTGGGTGTGGTGGCATGCATCTATAGTTCCAGCTATTTGGAAGGCTGAGGTGGAAGAATCACCTGAGCCCAGCAGATGGAGACTGTGGTGGCCAATGAGTGTGCCACTGCACTCTAGTCTGGGCGACAGGGTGAGACTCCTACTCAATAAAAAAAAAAATAGATGAGGAGATGGTCTGTGTTCATAGCAACCACTTCTGTTTATCGCATGCTTACTGTACCCCAATATTTTATGTATTTTATTTTTTGAGTTGAGGTCGCCCAGGTTGGAGTGCAGTGGTCCCATCATGGTTCACCACAGCCTCGACCTCCTGGGCTCAGGAAACCCTTCCATCTCAGCCTCCCGGGTAGCTGGGACCTCAGGTGTGTGCCACCACATTTGGCGGGTTACTAAATTTTCCTAGGATAGTCTTGAATTCCTGGGCTCAAGCAATGCTCCTGCATCAGCCTCCTAAAGGGCTGGGATCGAAGGTGTGAATCACTGTGTCCAGTCTAGTATCTTATTTTTAATATCACAACCATCCCATGAAGAAGGGAGTATTAGTCCTGGATCATGGATGTAAAGCTTGAGGCTCAGAAAATTTAAGAATTGTGCCCAAATTTACACTGTGGATGAGTGACAGTGCCAGAAATAAGCAGTTTGAAGAGGGAAGGGGTCTCCCTTGTGTGCTCTGAACCATTCAGTAAGAAAGGCCTGAGTTCTCAGTCTACTTCTCTAGTGGTGGACACACACACATTCCTTCAGATAAGAGTTTTCTTTCAGAAAGAAAGACCTATCTTCCTGGGAAGATGGGTTCATACTTGAAATTCTGCTGTCTTAGTACACATTGGCTGTTCTGAAATGATAAATCTATTTATCGATGGAATTCAACCACTTGTAGATAGCATGTGTTTTGTATTGGTGGTGTTGCACATAGAAGTTTCATTATGAGTCAGGAGACATGAGTTCCAGTATGAGTTGGAACTCCGCGACAAACGCCTTTATTAGTCAAGTTTTTCAGACCCCAGTTTCTGTCTCCATAGCTCGGCTGCGAATAAAGAATTGAGGGCAAGGAATGTTCTGGTCTTCTCTGCATCTCCAGTATCTAGTTTGTACAGGGTCCCGGGAGGTTTGAGGGCAGGAAGACTTAGATAGGAGGAGGAAAAAAGGAGGAGGAGCTTTATCGTGTAACACACCAGTCACGGTTAGCAATATGGATTGAAACCTCTTGCAGGGACTGTGACAAGGTTTGCTGTCCATGCGGTGGCAGGCTTTTTGGGAGGAAATGGGCTCTGTAGCAAGGCCCTCGTTTGCATAACGGGCACAGAAAGCGAAATTGACGTGTGCATACAATCGAATGCTTTGGCCATCTTCCCTTTCCCCTTTCCCCAGTTCCTTCCAAAGTCACTGAGATCACAAAAGGGCGAAGAGGAGGAACAAGAGGAAGACTGACAACAGTGACTCTCACTGCTTTCCTTTGGGTAACCTTTGTGGATGGCAAAAAGAATGCAGAGGCAATCCTTCTTACCTTTGCAGAGCTAACACTTATTTTAGGATTGTGCCAGGATTTAAACTGGGAGCATCAGCCGCAGAGGGCAAAGGAGTCAAACTAATAAGCTCTTCAATTCTGCTTCTCGCAGCCTGCTTCAGTTCTGACGGAGAAAGCGTTATTTTTAGAATTCCTACTTGCTTTCACCCTGTACCTTGAATGATTAACTCCTAGTGTGTCCCTTTAGTTTAACCCATGTTTCCCCTCCAGATGCTCTTGGGGACATGAGCACATTTTCCATCCAGACAGAGATGGGGATTTTAAAAAATTATTTTCAATGTTCCTCCTTCTCCCCTCCCCTCCTCCCCAACTGCAGCCCTTACCCTCCACCCTGTCAATTTAAGCCGGCGTGATAGCTCACGCCTGTAATCCCAGCATTTTGAGAGACGGAGGCAGGGGGATTGCTTGAGGCCAAAAGTTTGAGACCAACCTGGGCAACATAGCGAGATCCTATCTCAATTTAAAAAAAAATAAAGACAAAAAAAAAAATCATGACTATTTGATCTCCAGGCTTGTTTGGGAGGTGGTAGCATTGTTTAAAGTCCAATATAACTCTTCTGGTGTCTAGAAAGGATAACTTCATTGGATGTTCAAACAGATGATGTCTTTACTTAGTTTATGTTGTGAAACTACCAAGGCTGGTGTAGAAGGATTAGGGAAACACACAGCTCAGCATGTGAGGAGTTTATTTAAAATTTTTATGGCCCTCAGGAGGCCGAGGCGGAGGGATTGCCTAAGCCCAGGAGGTTGAGGCTGTGGTTAGCCATGATAGTGCCACTGCATTCCAGCCTGGGCAACAGAGTGAAACTCTGACTCAATAACAGTAACAAAAAACAAAACTATTGTGGTCCTTAGAATAGGTGAACGAAGTCACTGCTGACTTATAACAACAAGATTTTCTAAAAATGTAACTTCATTCTATAGGTTATTATGCTAAATTGCCCTTAACTAATCTTTTTTTAAAATTCCAGAGATAATAACAATTTTCCATCATCGGGTTCAGTACCTGTGAGCGCCTTCCAGATGGATTAAGAGAAAAATACAAGGAGTTATATTTTGGGAATATTTGTGCCTAAAACAATAAAACATGTTCTATGGGAGTGATGAATAGTTCTTAATGTTGACTAATCTGATTAAATATGGTATATCATATTTAAAAAGTTGTGACTGGCCGGGCTCGGTGGCTCAGCCTATAATCCCAGCACTTTGGGAGGCCGAGGCGAGGGGATTGCCTGAGCCCGCGGGTTCGAGATCCACCCGGGCGACTTGGTGAGACCTCATCTCTACAATAAATCAAAAAATCAGCTGGGCGTGGTAGCGTGCACCTGTAGTTCCGGCTACTTGGAAGGCTGAGGCGGAAGGATCGCAGGAGTCCAGCAGGCGAGGTTGCTGTGGCCGGGAGCGGCCACTGCACTCCAGTCTGGGCGACAGAGTGAGACTCCAACTCAAAAATAAATAAATAAATAAATAAAATAAAATAAAATAAAAAGTTGTGACTATGGTGACTAGTAAAGGAGTCAAAAAAGAATTTTGAGATTAAATGCAAAACCCTAAGTAAGAGCCAGACCCAGGGGCTCGTGCTTGGAGTCCCAGCCCCTAGGGAGGTTGAGACAGGAGGATCAGTTGAGTCCAGGAATTTGAGACCAGCCTGGGTGACATAGAGTGACTCTGTCTCTTTAAAAAAGAAAAAAAAAAGGCCTTAAGTGAATCTAAACTTGCAGTGTAAGTGAATTTGAACTTGCAGTGAGAAATGGATGCATTTGGTGACACTGTCCAAATCGGGGTGATGTGTTTTAACATTATACTCTCTGCTTCTGGTGGCTCCTGAGACAGTAGTGATTAGTTTTAAACAAGCATGTCTAACGCAGGTTTTAAACAAAATCTGAACCTGACAGACACTCTTACTACTCATTATTTTCTTTTTTTTTTTTTTTTTTT
>NW_007248541.1:549228-559537 GCF_000164805.1 Carlito syrichta | reverse complement strand
AGATTTTGATTTATTGTAGAGATGAGGTCTCGCCAAGTTGCCCAGGCGGGTCTCGAGCCCACGGGCTTAGGCAATCCACTCACCTCAGCCTCCCAAAGGCAAGGGATTACAGGCTGAGCCACCGAGCCCAGCTATTTCAAAGTTCCAAGCGGTTAAACCACAGAAGGAATTCCTGAGTTTCTTTGCAACAGCTCATACAAAGAAAACCTGGCAGCTCAGATCTAAAGAACATGCATTTTAATCTCTGATATACAAACGGCTTTAGGCAGAAGCACAGATGAGTGGGGAGTGGGAGAGATTTCCCTCCTGTGATCACTGTCCCCATAAGGAGCCCTGTGTACAGTTTACAAGGTCATGTGTTGGCACCATGACAGTTAAGACCTCGATGAAAGAAGTCTGAGGAAGCCTGTGTGAAATACCCAGTGGAACTATCAGTGGCGAGACCTCGAGGATGGAGAAAGAGGGTTGTCGAAGTTTCTCATCTCTGATCTGCACCTGCCCACTCTGCTCAGATGTTGCAGAAGGAAATGCTCCTTGAGAATACATTCATCTGAACATACGTAAAGAGTGAAGAGAATGTTGCAATGACAGAATGTGTCGGCTCTTTCCATCCTAAGTGACTTGCCGAGTCCTTTGCTAAGGTTAAGCCTTGTCCAAACAAGATTAAATACCCTCACACCAACCTCCTGAGTCCTCCAGTAACCCCCCAGTACAGCCGATCTGCTTGAACTGATTCCTTCACTAGCTCCCATGGCTTTCAGAATTTCGTCTGATCTCTTGGCAAGGCCGATCCAGCCCTGCATGAGCTGGCCCTGCATCTTCCCCCTGGCTCACCTCCTTTCTCCCTTCCTCCCTCCTGCCGCCTTTACCATGCCGACCTTGAGGTCCCTGAACGTGCACGCCCACTCCTCACACCTCCAAGTCTTTGTTTTTCCTGCTCCCTTCGCTTCCATGTCTGCCTACTCTCACCTGATCTCTCAGATCTAGTTCAGACGTCACCTCCTCCTGAAAGCCTTCCTGGACCATCTCCTTGCTCACATCAGGCCTGGCACCTTGCCAGTGTGTTCCGACGAACGCGGTCCATGCCTCTGCCACAGGATTAGACCGAGTGGAGAGACCCTTTGTCTTCACCCATCCGTTGTTTCTTTCACCATAATACAACACCCGCCACAGAGCAAGTGTTTAGTGTACGTTTGATGAATGAACTGTTTAATCAGAGTTAGCTTCTAATCTTGTTTTCAGCCCACATGAGCTTATTCACTTGTGTGCCCGCGTGGTGAGGACAGATAAATCTGAAATTGTTTGCTTGACCAAGAATATTCTCCTGATAGTGATTTGGCAATCTGAAAATTAGGGGGAAAAATAGCAATAGTTACTGAACAGATGGTCAAATGGGATTCTGATTATTTGCTGAGAATAATTAACGCTTGAATGCTTCAAATTATTTCTCTGGGAATAACAATAATGTAGACAACCAAAAACAATGAGGATCATGGCCTGTATGTGGCTTATGCCTGTAAATCCAAGCAGGCATTGGGAGGCTGAGGCAGGAGGATTTCTTGAGCTCAGGCGTTCAAGACCAGCCTGGGCAACATAGCGAGACCTCATCTCTTAAAAAGAAAATCAAAATAATAATAATAATAAAGATCACACTTATTGTAGATATATGCTAAACATCCTTTTTTTTGTTGTTCCCAAGTGCTGCAACTGCAACCCTCAAATGTATTTCCTTCCCCAGCCCTGCCCACTCTAAACATGAAAACACACACACACACACACACACACACCCTGGAACCACCTTATCAGACTGAGGCTTTATTAGGTTCCTTTAAGACAAATTTTTACCACATTTCCAAAGTTATAAAGGATCTCAGAAAGGAAAACTACAGAAAACAGCGATAGAGACATGGTTACCATACAAGGCTTCCTTTGATCTCTTCAAACAAACCAAGAAAGCAAAGACAAAAAATCATTTAAGAAAGCAAAACTGCTGGGATAGTCTCACTGTACTGAGTCATGTGGATCTGTGTCAAGTACAAAGTCAGTTTTGCAAGTCAGCTGGTAGAGAAAAGATAGGGCAGAGAGATCATCTCAGAAGGTTTATTACCCTCCCTTTGTAGTAAGGAGTACAGTGAACTCTTGAACTGGAGAGTTATGGTCTCTAATTTCTGCTGTCACTTGGAAAAATTACTCTTAAAACTTCTATGCACTTTATTGGAAAATGGCAAAAGTGGATGAAAATGTTCTTAGTTAGAATCTTGGCCTGTTTTAATAAACACCAGATTAAAAAGTCTGAAGGATAGAGCTTGAAAGTCTAACTAGACAACATTAAAAATAAAAATTTCAATAGCAAGCAGAATTAGCAATTTCAGATAACAGGAGGAACTGTTAGAGCACTTTACCTAAAGCAATTCTGGGATCCGGGAAAATGAGGTTATAGAGCAGTTGTGGTATTTGGCGTAGAAACTCTCCCCACAAGGTGTAAAGAGAAAGCACTGTAGCAAGAGTCTTAAGATTCCGTTTTAGGCCAGGCGTGGTGGTTCAGCCTCTAATCGCAGCACCTTGGGAGGCCGAGGCAAGAGGATTGCCTGAGCCCGGGGGTTTGAGACCTGCCTGGGCAACTTGGTGAGACCTCATCTCTACAATAAATAAAAAAAAATTAACCGGATGTGGTGGTGCATGCCTGTAGTTCCAGCTACTTGGCAGACTGAGATGGAAGGATCACCTGAACCCAGCTGGTCGAGGCTGCGGTGGCCATGAGCATGCCACTGTACTCCAGTCTGGGCAACAGAGTGAGACTCCAATTCAAAGAAAAGAAAAAAGATTCCATTTTAGTCCCAGTTTTGCCTTCGTGATCCTGGCCAAGTCACTTCAACATGAACTTGGTTTTCCACATCTGCAAAATAGAAGATTAGACGACTATGACAATGACGACTACTACTGTCTTTTGCTTTTGTTTTCGTTTTTATGTTCAAGGGGTATCTTTGCAGGTTTATTACATGGATCTATTGTGTGATGGTGAGATTTGGGCTTCTCTTGGGCCCATCACCCAAATAATGAACATGGTACCCCACAAATAGTTTTTCAACCCTTGTTCCCCTCCTTCCCTGCCCCCTTTAGAAGTCCCCTGTGCCTCTTTTTCCCATGTTTGTCTGTGATGTACCCAGATATGATGTACATGTGGAATTTGCTTGTCTGTTTCTGTGTTAATTAACTTAGAATAATGGCCTCCAACAGCATCTGTTACTGCAAAAGACATGATTTCATTCTTTTTCATGGCTGTGTAGTATTCCATGGTCACTGCTACTGTTCTGACCACCTGTGTTGGATAATTCCATATCCACATAAGAGAGGCCAAGTGTTTTCAGTGACACCAGCTACCATTTAAACAGAAGCCCTCCCTCATCTAAACAGAGGGGGAGATTATACACATCTCCTGCTGGCCGCCACCCTGAAGAATGTAGGTGAATTTCATTCAGTAGCTATCAGCTGACTGCGTTGTCCACAGCCTGTTCTGGAAGGCATTTGGAGGCAGCTGTGTCATGTTACCTTGACCCAAACTGGTAAAGGGGAAGAGTGGTCAGATGTGCTAGCAGTTACCCAACCCATCCTCAGGAGGCAGGGTAGGGTGAGTAAGCCATGGCCCTAGGGAAGGACTCATCCAGGTTATTCTGTGTGTAGGAGTCAAGGTCCTTCAATGGGCCTTGACCTACCAGCCCCAACTCTTTCTTCTGCTTTTCCCCAAACCTTCCCTGTCTCTTCATTTTCCTTCTCACTGGTACAGCTGGCTCCTGTTATCTTCTGTATCTTATTTTATTTATTTATTTTTTTTTGAGTTGGAGTCTCACTCTGTCACCCAGACTGGAGTGCAGTGGCCACTTCCGGCCACCGCAGCCTCGACCTGCTGGGCTCCGGTGATCCTTCTGCCTCAACCTTCCAAGTAGATGGAACTACAGGCGCGCGCTACCATACCCATCTAATTTTTTGTAGAGATGAGGTCTCGCCAACTTGCCCAGGCGGGTCTCGAACCCGCGGGCTCAGGCAATCCACTCACCTCAGCCTCCCAAAGCGCTGGGATTACAGGCTGAGCCACCGAGCCCGGCTCATCTTCTGTATGTTTTAGTGAAGATTATGTAGCTGGGTGCAGTGGCTCATGACTATAATCCCGGTGTTTTGGGAGGTCAGGGCAGGAGGATTGCTTGAGGCCAGGAATTTGACAACAAAGTGAGAACTTCATCTCTAGAAAAAAATACAAAAATTAGACCAGCATGGTGGCGTGTGTCTGTAGGGGTAGGGTTAGGGTTAGGGTTAGGGTTACTCAGGAAGCTGAGGCAAAAGGATTGCTTGAGTCCAGGAGTTTGAGGCTGCAGTGAGTTGTGATTGTGCTACTGCACTCCAACCTGGGTAAGACAGTGAACACTATCTCAAAAACAAAACAAACAAACAACAACAACAACAACAAAGGCAGTGTACCTAAATCACCCACCCCCAAATCCATCTGTGTACATTTTCCTTGTTGCCAGAACCTGGAGTTTGTTCAAGGATGGCCTCATCCCCATGTGACAAAGTCAGAACTCCCAAGCCTCAGCTCCAGAGGAAAACCCTGAAAGGTCTAAGTCAATCAGTGCACTCCCCTTCTCCCAGTCTGTTCAGCAGTGACTGGCTTAGATATCACCAGGATTGCAATTCTGGCTAATGAGGGTAAGCCTACTGAGAGGCTTCCGGGAAAACTCATTGCCATATCTGTATGAGATGCCTGGAATGCTGCCACCATTTTTTGACAAGAAGATGATAAGCTAACAGGCTGAGCGAGCCCAGGTAAGAAGAGAAATGGAGAGAATCACCTGGGACCTGGGTGACGCATCTGAGCTGCTTTGTGTATCAACGTGGGAAGTTCTCTACTTCTTGAATTCTTATGTGTAATTACAATTTTTTTCTTACTGTTAGAGTCAGAAGCCCAAATCATCTTGGTGATACTGCTGGTGCACTGGAGTGATAACAAGGCAAC
Organism: Carlito syrichta; assembly: GCF_000164805.1. NCBI lineage: Eukaryota > Metazoa > Chordata > Mammalia > Primates > Tarsiidae > Carlito > Carlito syrichta. The sequence continues at coordinate 554,529 of NW_007248541.1, read as the reverse complement.
CTCCTTGAAAATTAAAATTAGACTGGCCTGGGCAACATAGTGAGTCATTGTCTCTACAAAAAAAAAAGCAAAACAAAACTAGCTGGACTTGGTGGCATGCATCTCTAGTTCTAGCTACTGTGGAGACTGAGGCAGAAGGATCATCTGAGCCCAGGAAGTCAAGGCTGAGGTGAGCTGTGATTGTGCCACCACACTCCTGCCTAGACAATGAGTGAGACCCTGTCTCAAAAAAAAAAAAAAAATTAAAATGAAACCGAGTTAGTGAAAGAATCAGTTCCTCCACTTAAATGTTGTTCCTGAGGAACAAATTACTTCAAAACTTAGTAGCTTAAAATAACAAAAAGCCTGTGTTATCTCTCAGTTTCTGTAGGTTGCCAATTTGGGAGTGGTTTGAATGGGCAGTCTGGTTTCTATTCTCTCTTCTCATGAGATTGCAGATGGGTGTTGACTGCATTGCCCTCATCTGAAGGCTTGACCGGGGCTGGTGGATCTGCCTCCAAGGTGGCTCACTCTCATGGCTGGCTGGCTGATGCTGGCTGTGGTGGGAGGTCTCTGTTTTTCTCTGATGCTCACAATGCAAAACTCATGAGTTCTTTGACTCAACCCTAAAATGAATTTTAGAGTGGCCAGTCGGGTTTCCAAACAAAGTTTATTAGAGAAAGAAGAGGGGAAAGATGGAGACACATGCCAGAGCTGTCACTGGCAAAAAAAAAACAACAACACTGGTCTCTTTGCTTCTCACAGTAGGTCTGATATACCTTCACAGTGATTAATAGGCTAAAGAGGATAGAGCCCAGGTAACCGTCACTTCTGAGAGATTGACATCTCTCTGCCTTGGATGGGTAGAGGGGTGTTATTATCATGTCTATGGCTTTTTGATTCCTGATCCAGAGCCACCCTGATGGAGTTTTCCTCTGGTAAGGATGAGGTGGACTGGGAGTCCACGTTGAATTCACATTCCAGCCCACAGGACTGTTCAGCCTGCTGACAGGATACCTGGATGCGTCCTAAAACCTGCCTACAAGTAATGTATCTGTTTATACCTAACCAGTATTAGCTACTTTGCCTCTCTCTCCACATGGCCTTCTCCACAGGGCTACTGGAGTGTCCTCTGTTTTAAAATATAGGTTTTATGATTATCTAGGCACCTCAAGGTCTAAATAATAATAAAAGATGAGATGACTGCTAATGAAGAGTTGGTTTATGGTGCTCACAGATCCCATGCTACGCCATGGGAAAACACCAAGGTCAGTCGGGAGGCAGAGGAAGCAGAGGAAAACGTGGGCAGGAACTTTTACTGTGGTTTGGGTGGGAAGACATGAGCCAGGCAGGGTAATCAGGTTTAGGACTGAATTGTCTGAATAGTTTCAGCAGACTCTAGGGCATAGAGGCTGTCCCTAGTCGTCTAGTTCCTGTCCCTGGGGTGAGCAGGGCAGGGGATGGGGCCCTGGAGTGTGGGAACCCCTAAAGGAGGTGGTTGGGGTGTGGTCTCTGGAGAAGTTGATTTGCATTTGTAAAGCACCCTGGCAATTGGTGGCTGTCTCGAGGGATTGGCTAACCCCAGGATAGCAAGGCCCCAGATGTCAAAGCTTAAAAATACAAAAATAGGCTGGGCTCAGTGGCTCAGCCTGTAATCCCAGCACTTTGGGAGGCCAAGGTGAGAGGATTGCCTGAGCCCGCGGGTTCGAGACCCGCCCGGATAACTTGGCGAGACCTCATCTTTACAATAAATCAAAAATTAGCCGGGTGTGATAGTGTGCGTCTGTGGTTCCAGCTACCTGGAAGGCTGAGGCGGAAGGATCACCGGAGCCCAGGAGTCGAGGCTGCGGTGGCTGGGAGTGGCCACTGCACTCCAGTCTGGGTGACAGAGTGAGACTCCAACTCAAAAAAAACCCAACAAAACAAAACAAAACAAAAACAAAAATAAAAGATATCGTGCTTTAGGAAAACTCTCTCATGTCAGGATTTTCCCCTCTGCTCGCACACTACACCAATCATCAACACAGAAGACCTCTGCGACCAGATGTGGGGGTATCTCCCCACAACCGAGCGGTGGACACCAGCCGGGTGTCCTTCGATTCAGTCCCAACACCCTATACCTGGAGAAAGTAGATCTCACAGGTTGAGGACTCGTCCCCAAGATTGTCCCCGACCCCAAACACCAATCTCAAGTTGGGGCCTCTGGAACTTCTGACTGATGGGCTTCAAGTTGAGGTTCCCATGACTCCCTCTTTGGCTTCAATTAATTTACTAGCATGCCTCACAGAAGTTCCACGTGGTCTCACTAGTCTCAAAGTAAGGTGTCAGCAAGGCTATGCTCTTTTCTCCCTAAGAGCCTCCACTCCCTTGCCTCTTCCAGTTTCTGGAGGCCACACGTATTCCTTGGCCCATGGTTTCGTTCCTCTATCATAAGGGCCAGCAATGCTACATATCTCTGGTCCATCTTCTGTAGTCATGTCCACTTCTCTGACGGCAACTGGGAAAGGGTTTCCCTGTTTAAGGATCCATGCAATTTGTATGGGCTCACCCAGATAATCCAGGATAACCCTCTCTGTCTCATCACATCAGCGAAGTCCCCTTTGCCATGTAAGGTAACATATTTACAAGTTCTGGGGCTTAGGACATGGACATCTTGGGGATGGGGGTATGGTTCTGCTGTTGTTGTTTAATGTTTGTTTGTTTTTTATTTTTATTTTTTGAGTTGGAGTCTCACTCTGTTGCCCAGGCTGGAGTACAGTGGCACACTTGTGGCCATGTGCCCCACTCCGCATCTCGACCTGCTGAACTCAGGTGATTTTTCCACCTCAGTCTTCCGAGTAGCTGGAATCACGGGCACACGCCACCACGCCCAGCTAAATTTTTGATTTATCGTAGAGAGGAGGTCTTGCCAAGTTGCCCAGGCTGGTCTCGAACTCATGAGCTCAGGCAATCCTCTCGCCTCCGTCTCCCAAAGTGCTGGGATTACAGACATGAGCCACTGCGCTTGGTTTGGAATCTATTATTTAAAGAAGTACAGGTTGGGTGTGGTGGCTCATGCCTGTAATCCCAGCAGTTTGAGAGGCTAAGGTGAGAGGATTGCTTGAACCCAGGAGTCTGAGACCAGCCTGGGCAACATAGAGCCACTTCGTCTCTACAAAATATAAAAAAATTAGCCGGGCATGGTGGCGCACAACTGTACTCCCAGCTACCCAAGTGGAAGAATCACCTGAGCCTCAGAGGTTGAGGCTGCAATAAGACGTGATTATAAGGGAAACTCTGACTCAAAACAAACAAACAAAGAACTAAGAAGGTATTAGCATTAACTAGATAGGTTTTGCAGGGCCTTGCTTGACCTTTGGGGATGGCAGGCGGCAGGAAGAGCCCCAAGAAGGGCCTGAAGGAATTTATAGAAACCTGGTGAGTAACAAAAAGGAACTCAACATCTACATCCAAGTGAGAGCAGGCTCGGGACCAAGGGTGGTGAGACATCAGTTCAAGTGTCCACAGGGGCGTAAGATTCAGATCCAAGTCACAAGATCCAGGTGAAGCAGGTGCAGTGAGAACTTCTCAGCCCGGGCCTATGGACATTGTGGACCTGATCATTTTTCGCTGTGTGACACTGTCCTGTGCACTGTAGGAAGGTTAATAGGTCCCTGGTCTCTGCTCCTCTGATGACATTAGTACCCCTTCCCAGGTTGTGACAACCAGAAATAACTCCAAGTCATTGTTAAATGCCCCTGGGGGCTGAGGCAAAATCACTCTAGGTAGAACCACAGTACAGACAGAAAGGACAGGATAGGGAAGCAGACCCCAGAAGGTGAAGCCTGTAGCCTGAAGATATGCTTTGAGGCTACAAGGACATAACAAAAGAGGGAGTCTTGTTTTTTTGAGTCAAGGTCCTCTCTGTCACCCAGGTTGGAGTGCAGTGGCAGATACGATCACAGCTCGCCTCAGCCTCCTGGCTCAAGAGATCCTTCTGCCTCAGCCTCCCGAGTAGCTGGGGCTATAGGAGTGTGCCACCACACTCAGCTAATTTTTTAATTTTTTGTAGAGACGAGGTCTCGCTAATGGTGCCCGGTCTGGTCTTGAACTCTTGGGCTCAAGCTGATCTTCCTGCCTCAGCGTCCCAAATTGCTGGGATTACAGGCATGAGCCATTTTGCCTAGCCTGAGGGAGCCTTTTAAGGAACATTTTGCTGGAGCTTTTGGGCTGGCTGGGAACTGCAGGAGTGTCCAGCCAGTTTGCATATTGGCCTCTAACTCAGCCGGGCAGATTCCAAGTCAGGAAAGCTGGAGCATAATTTGTTCAGGGATTGTACTCCAGCTGGTATCCATTTGTTATGCAAGCACTGTTTCTAAGGCAGTTCACCTGGGCAGGTGATACGCTTGTTTGCAATATAAACAGCTTGGGACCTATTATCTTACAGGGCTGTTGTACTTCAAGGTGAAGTGCATGGCTTCTTGAGCCCTGTTCCTTAGAGAAGGAAGAAAAGGAGGATGGCGGAGAGACTTGGATGCAAGCAGAGGTGCCCCCAGTCTGCACAAATGCTTGTATGAGAATGAGAAAAAGTGCAGCTCTGGGTGTGTGAACTAGAAAGGGATGCCCCTCAGGGCGAGCTGGGAGCATTGCTAGGACAGCAGATGGCATCTCACCTCCAGCCCTGGCTGGAAGCACAGAGCTGCATGACGGCCCTATCTGGTGTGGCACCCTGTGCAGTGACAACTGCAGAGTCCCCCGTAGGGCACACCTCTGTCATGCACATTGCATCTTACATAGCCCGTGACACAGAGGCTTACACCTGTATACCTAGAGAAACAGACATGACACCTGGCCTCCTAGCTACGGGGGGACTGAACTTTCTTCCCAGCAGAATTAGAAGTTTTTTCTTCTTTTGAGTTGGGGGTCTCACTCTGTTGCCCAGGCTAGAGTGAGAGTGCAGTGGCGCACTCACAGCTCACTGCAACCTCAACCTCCTGGGCTCAGGTGATCTTTCTGCTTTAGCCTCTCAAGTAGCTGGGACTAAAGGCACATGCTATCATGACCGGCTACTTTTTTGATTTTTTGTAGAGATGAGATCTCGCTATGTTGCCCAGGCTGGTCTCCAAATCCTGGGCTCAAGCAATCCTCTTGCCCTGGCCTCCAAAAGTGCTGGGATTACAGGCCTGATCCACCATGCTCAGGCCAGAATTAGAAATTTATTTATTTATTTTTTTGAGTTGGAGTCTCACTCTGTCACCCAAATTAGAGTGCAGTGGCTGCTCCTGGCCACCGTAGCCTTGCCTGCTGGGCTCCGGCGATACTTCCACTCAGCCTTCCAAGTGG
>NW_007248541.1:517358-548969 GCF_000164805.1 Carlito syrichta | reverse complement strand
CCTCAGCCTCCCAAAGCGTGGGATTACAGGCTGAGCCACTGAACCCGGCTCAGAATTAGAACTTTAATACAACACATGGTTAGAAACAAAGGCATCAGATTCTATAGGAAAATATGCCTACAGAATAGATACAGTAAGGTGGTTTAAAAACATTCTTAGAAGCCTGGTGGTTCAGCCTGTAATCCCGCGCCTTTGGGAGGATGAGGTGAGTGGATTGCCTGAGCCCGCGGGTTCAAGACCCCCCTGGGCAGCGAGACCTCATTTCTACAATAAATCAAAAAATCGGCCAGGTGTGGTAGCGCATGCCTGTAATTCCGGCTACTCGGAAGGCTGAGGCGGAAGGATCGCCGGAGCCCAGCAGGTCGAGGCTGCGGTAGCCGGGAGCAGTCACTGCACTCCAGTCTGGGCGACAGAGTGAGACTCCAACTCAAAAAAAACAAACAAAACATTCTTAGAGAGGAAGAAGAAAAGTGGACAACTAGGAAAGATTGTACCTAGTTCCCCCGTGCCTCTGGCCAGGCAACACTACTTATGGATACATGTTGGACCTAGGTGATAAACAAGAGTACTGTGCTGTCGCAAGTGAGGGCAGGCCTCTAAAATCCCTGCTAAGGTGAAACACACATCTGGTTTGGGAAATGTTCTTCCACAAAGAACATCGTGATCTGCCTCATGAATGCCTCTGTGCTGGATGTTGTAGAATGAACTTCCTTTGATGACCTTGAAGGAGCAGAAATGTTAACCCTCTTCCCCAATGGGTAAGGTGCCATGTTGCCAAGAGACAAAGAAAGATTCAGTCAAGAAAGTGCTCCTTAAATGAAGGTGTTCCTCCATGTTCTAGGTGCGTACCTTGAATTATGGGGCTGGATCAGCCCTAATGTTTGCAGAGTTCAGGGGGCGAGAGAGTGAATGGAGGCCTACACATCAAATGTCTCATTTTTTTTGAGTCAGGGTCTCACTCTGTCACCCAGGCTGGAGAGCAGTGACACATTCACAGCCCACTGCAGCCTCTAATTCCTGAGTTCAGGTGATCCTTCTGCCTCAGTCTCCTGAGTAACTGTGACTAGAGGCACACACCACCATGCCTGGCAATTTAAAAACTTTTTTGTAGAGACAAAATCTTGTTGTGTTGCCCAGGCTGGTGTTGAAATCCTGAGCTCAAGAAATCCTCCTGCCTTGGCCTCTCAAAGGGCTGGGATCACAGGTGTGAGCCACCATGTCTGGCCTGGATTACCTTTCTTGAATCTTAGCTTTTGTGTTTTTAAATTTCAATTGAGCAGAGCATCCTGGGTTGGCATAGCCATGGCAGCTCGTGTCCTTTCAGCCCATGTCCGTCACTAGCCCACATCCTTTGCACTGCTGCCCCAGGTTCCCTTACTGGCCCAAACTTGGATGCTCAGCACTGCTGTGTATCCCTCGGGGCCCAGACGAGGTCAGGTGCTTTGCAGTTGGCCTTGGTGCTCACAAAGATTCCAAGTAGAGACACATAGTTGTGATACCAATATAGTGTCGCACTCCCTTTGACATGAGAGGGCATCAATGATCGTGTTCTTTATGACTTGAAACTCTATGACGCCAATGATGGCTCATGCCTGTAATCCCAGCACTTTGGGAGGCAGAGGAGAGAGGATTGCCTCAGTCCAGGGGTTCAAGATTAGCCTGGGCAACACGGCGAGACCTCGTCTCCATGATAAATCAAAAAATTAGCTGGGCGTGCACCTGTAGTTCCAGCTCCTTGGAAGGTTGAAAGTGGAAGGATCGCCTGAGCCAGAAGGTTGAGGCTGCAGTGGCCATGAGCATGCCACTGTAATCCAGCCTGGGCAACAGAGTGAAACTCCAACTCAAAAAAAAGAAAAAGAAAAGAAATTATATGATAAGATTGACCCAGAAAAGCTCTCAGCAAATTTCTCACTTTATCAAAGACCTGGGCCTAAACAGTACAGACTAAGTGAAGATTATCATGGCCATGGAAGCAGATTTGGGGTTTGAAATTCCTGATATAGATGCGAAAAAGTGAATGTGTCCACAAGAAATTGTAGATAAGAAGGATGTATATGAATGAAATAGCAGACCATCCTGCTTCACTGAGGGCAGACTCAGATGACACTGGCTAGCGTCTGGAAGTGAGACCACTTTTGGCTTTATTGCTGACATGGACAGGTGAATTCTATTGGATTTGTATTTAAAGTATATGTGTTTCACCCTTTGAAAAGAAATCTATAAAACCAATAAATAAATACATTTCAATTGAGAGAAACTTTCCAGAGGCAGTAGCAATTGCAATTGTCATTAAAATCCTTAAAGCAACACTTCCATCATGAATTGAATATGTCAAACATTATCATTGGTTTTATATGATATATTGTCATTATCACAAAATATTTTAATTCCATCCTATAACTCATCATTATTTATATGATGTTCAAAATCCTTTATAATGATATCTTTTAAAACTCTAGACTGATATCGTTTTGTAAAGGGTTGCTATCATGTTTCGTGCATATAAGTGCAGACATAAATACACACACATTTAAGGCATGGCAGATCATGCCCGTAATCCCAGCACTCTGGGTGGAGGGGGCAGGAGGATTGCTTGAGCTCAGGCATTCCAGACAAGCCTGGGCAACACAGAGAGACCCATGTCACTGATAAATAAAACTTTAAAAAATTTCTAAAAGACTAACATGAACTATTGTGAATATTGTGCTAATTCATGGGTAATTCCAGTCATATATTGGAACATGAAAAGAAACAAGACTCTATTGCATTCAGGGCATCGGAGGAAGATTGTAGAGAGCAACTGTCTTTCCTCTGATCAAGAAGCTCCTGCCGTCTGATGCTTTTCACTCCCCAGAGCAGTGTCTGTGAATGATGCCAGCAGTAGCAAAACCTGCAAACCCTCACAGGTTTGGGTGTGATCATCCTTTGTTTGGAGAATGTAGAGAAAGAGATGCTGCGGTCCTCTGGGGCCCGAATGGTGTTAGTTCCGAGTGACATTCAGGGTTATAAGTTATACTAACACCGAGCGGAGGCCATGTGACCGAGGTCCTTCTAAAGTGAAGCCCAGGATACCCGCCTCAGTCTAAGACCAATGCCGCACTTCTCACCAAATAACCATATATTACTCCAGTGGATTGAATGGTAGCTCCCATTCAAATGCCCACATTCTAACACCCGGACTTGTGAATATGACCTCTTTTGCAAAAAAACAAACAAACAAAAAATGGTCTTTGCGGCTAGGCACAGTGGCTCACACTTGTAATCCCAGCACTTTAGGAGGCTGAGACACAAGGACTGCTTGAGCCCAGGAGTTTACGACCAGCCAGGGCACCATAAATTAGCTGGGTATGATGGTGCACACCTGTAGTCCCAACTACATTGGAGGCTGAGGCAGGAGAATCGCCTGAGCCCAGGAGGTCGAGGCTATGGTGAGCTGTGATCATGCCACCGCACTCCAGCCTGGGCAACAGAGACCCTGACTCAAAAAATCAAATCAGTTCATTTGGCCAAAATAAAAATATTTATTGAAGAAAAATTGTAAAAAAGTCTTTGCTAATGTGTTAAATGAGGAATCTTGAAAAAAGATCGTTCTGGATTATCCTTGTTGGGCCTATATCTAATGACAAATGTTCTTGTAAGAGCCTGAGGGAGAAGAAGGAATGGCCATGTGAGCACGGGGACAGAGACTGCAGTGATGTAGCCACTGGCCAGAGTGACAGTCACATTATGACCACACTCAGAAGCTAGAAAGAGCAAGCAGAGTGAGGCCCTGCCAATAGCTTAATCTTGGACTTGTGGCCTCCAGAAATGTGAGAGAATAGATTTCTGTTGCTTTAAGTCACCAAGTTTGCAGCAATCTGTCTTGACTGCCCCAGGAAACCAGGTCTCATGATGACAATGACTCATCAGATGAGCCTTTATTAGGCCTGAGGGTGTGCCAGGCCCTCTGCTGAGCCCTTCAACAAGCATTATCTCACTTCAGTCTCACAACAACCTGGTGCTGGTATCATCCCCAATTTTTAGTCAAGGAAATTGAGGTTTAGACACATCAAACAGGCTGGGTGAGGTGGTGGCTCCTGCCTGTAATCTCAGCATTTTGGGAGGCTGAGGCAGGAGGATTGCTTGATCCCAGGAGTTTAAGACCAGCCTGGGCAACATAGCAAGATCTTGTCTCCACAAAAAATTTTTAAAAAAAATTAGCTGAGTGTGTCAGTGCACCCCTGTAGTCTCTGTTACTCAGGAGGCTGAAGCAGAAGGATCCCCTGAGCCCAGGAGGTTGAGGCTGTGGTGAGCCATCATCATGCCACTGCATTCTAGCCTGGGTGCAGAGTGAGAGACTCCGAAAAACAAAAACAAAAATAGGGCATAGCTTGCCAGGAGCCACAGAGCTAAGCTGAGCTGAGATCTGAACCCCGATCTATGACTGCAGAGACCTACTGAAGCAGGGAAGCCTTGTTACCGGGTCACCCAGGCAGCGATATCGACAGACCCATGCTTGGTGGCTTGTAGACCGCAGTTCTCTATTCGGCTCCCTACTTAAAGGGCAGTCTCTTTCTCTTAGCACCTGTTCCCTCACCTCTTAGCTTCTCACCACCACCTCCGAGGTGATCTGTACATTATAATCCAGCCTTTCTTTATGCAGAAGGCCACCACGATGAAGAAGCAGTGTAGATATACATAGGCACGCACAGTTCTTTAGTCTGTGGGTCATTTGGGTTGATTTGCAGATGTTATCAAGATGAATCAGAAATCTTGGGAAACTATTCGTCCTTCTCCAAGGACAAAAGTCAGAATGGTTTTTTGTTTCTTTTTGCTGATTTTGAGTCGCTGTGAAGATATCTCCCTGTCCCCAGAGAATTATTTAGAAATAAGTTTGTTTTTTTAAGACTTAAGATATGTTCTCTGAGCTCACTAAACTATCAGAACATCAACCCCAGATTCTGGTGGTAGCATGATTTAGAAGGTAAGCCTGTCTTTCCTTGTCTAGGTTTGTCCTGTCTTTTGGGAACTAGAAAAAATTTTTCTCCATCTGCTGACAAGTCCAAAGATTGTGTGTGTGTGTGTGTGTGTGTGTGTGTGTGTGTGTGTGTGTGAAGTGGTTACTTTTATTTCTATCTCTTTTCTTTCAAACAAAATCTATACCCCATTTTACAGGTGGAAACATCGAGTCTTAGTGAATCTAAGGGACTATCTCCAAGATGACTCAACCAGACAGATTAATTACAAATGCCATGCCTGTCCTCTCAAGAAACCATTCCATTTAGTGAAAACGTGGGCTGTTTGTTAGACAATGAGTTTTGAGGCTAATTTTAAAGCAAGTCATGTGTCCCTCCCACTGCTCTGACCCAGATATGAGCCAGGGCTTCAAAGTTGCACACAAAGAAACTAGAATCACTCAGGAGGTTCTTCATGACCAATTTGGGGCGCAGTTATGGGAACACAGGCCTCATTATTTCGCCTTGCAATGCTTCTTCACTTGGGATTCACTGAGTGTTCAGGTCAGAGCCTAGGACCCTGGCAGGAGGGAGCCTGATTCTGGAGCGGCCCAAGGTCTGACCGAGGGTCACTTGTTCTCTCTGCACCTGGGCTTCCAGAGCAGGGAGGAAATGCTCATCTCACCTCTCTCGCAAAGATGCCTCTGTACTGTGCTAGCCAATGGCTGCTGATAGAGGGTTGAGGCCATGATCTAGAACATTCTCTTGAGAGCCAATGGAAAGAGGAAAGGACAGAGATGAGAGTTACCGATAATTCTTTTTCATTTTATTTTTTTAAGTTGGAATCTCACTTTGTTACCCAGGTTGGAGTGCAGTAGCATGCTCACAGCCACCACAGTCTCAATGTGCTGGGCTCAGGTGATCCTTCTGCCTCAGCATTTCAAGTAGCTGGAACTACAGGCGTGTGTCACCATGCCTGGTTAAGTTTTTGGTTAACTGTAGAAACAAGGTCTTGCCAAGTTGCCCAGGCTGGTCTAGAACCCATGGGCTCAGGCAATCCTTTCACCTCTGCCTCCCAAGTGCTGGGATTACAGGTATGAGCCACCATGCCCGGCCTCAGATAATTCTTAAAGCAGCCCAGGGCCGAGGAGGGTCAGTACAGACAGAAGGTGATTGCCTGATTTATTTCTCTAAAGCAAAACCTGCTCCCATGATATAATTTGACAAAATCACCTACATCATTGAGAATGAACAAACTTATCTTCTGTGGGCACTTGAAGGCTTAAGGCAAAAGTAATGGGTCTCTGTGCAATTCCAGGCGCCAGTAAAGGTGAAGAAGAGATGGGTGACCTGTGCGGGGGCAGGGTGTGTTGGAGGTGGGAAGAGAAGTTAGGACTCCAGCAGGATGCACGCTGTCAGGACGAAAAGCAGAAGTCACTAGCAAGGTGTCCAGAGTCCAAGAAGCAGACGACGGAAAGAGCAGAAATCCTTGAGCAAGAACTCATATAGGAAGTTATCTGTTTTTTCCCTCAAGTAAAAGATTCAAGGAAAGCAAATGTGTCTGTAAAACTCATTCGTTCATTCTATGAGACTGTCTTTATTATGTTCTAAGTATCCAAGATAGCCAGGAATAAGATAAAGTCTCCGTCTGCTTGGAAATTTCTCTCAGGCTAGTAGCTGAGGCTAACAGCAAAGAAATAATTTCACGTGGTTGTAAGTGCCTTGAAAAGAATAAACAAGGAAAGGAGGTCAGAGACTGATAGAGCCAGATGAGGGATCAGGAAAGTCTTTCTACAAGTTGTTGACTGACTTGATAAACAAAAGTGTAGGAAACTCAGTTAATTTCAGTTTTAGATAGACTATGAATGCCTTTTCAGCGTAAGTATATCCCATGTAATATTTGGGACATCCATGTGCTAATAAATTATTCGTCACTTACCCAAAATTCAAATTTAACTAGATGTCCTGAGTTGAGGGTCTCACTCTGTCACCCAGATTGGAGCACAGTGGCACAATTATGGCTCATCACAGCCTCAACCTCCCAGGTGCAGAAGATCCTTCCGCCTCAGCCTCCTGAGTAGCTGGGTCTATAGGCATGCACCATCAAGCCCGTCTATATTTTTATTTTTATTTTTCGTAGAGACAAGATTTGGCTATGCTGCCCAGGCTGGTCTTGAGCTCCTGGACTCAAGCAATCCTCCCACCTTGGCTTCCCAAAGTGCTGGGATTACAAATGTGAGCCACCATGCCTGGCCTAGTCCTGAATTTTATCTCGTAACTCTGCTGCCCTGAGGTGTGGGTGTGTTGCTGGAGATAAAAAAAGGTAAGCACAAAGCTTCCCAGGCAGAAAAGAGCTTTACTTGCTTAGGAAGAACCCTGTGTGGCTGGAATAGAGGAAAACTTGTTGGGGAGAGGGATGGTAGAAAAGACCCAATAGAGGTGGGCAGGGGCTGGATCTTGTGGGTTTTTTAGAGTTTGCATTTTTATTCTGATCTTTGGAGTTTTAAGGAAGATGAGACAATGATGGTGTGTACCTGTAGTCCCGCTACTCAGGATGCTGAGGTGGAGAATTACTTGAGTTCAGGCATTCCATTCCAGGCTGGGCAACATAGTGAGACCCATCTCTCAAAATAATAAAAAGAAAGCTCTTGACACTGCAATTTATTCATTTCCATGAATATTCAAATGTAGTATTGCGTTTCCCAAGGTGGCTTCAGTGACATTGCTTTAAGAGGAGACTTCAGGATGGGATAGTGTAGGTGCCCCTGCCCTGGGGAAAAGGGGTACCATCTCCCTAAATCCACCAGACCTCCCCTTTTTCCTTCCACCCAATTTTCTATTGTCTTCCATTTTCTTTTTCTTTTTTTTTTTTGAGTTGGAGTCTCACTCTGTCACTCAGACTGGAGTGCAGTGGCCCCTCCCGGCCACTGCAGCCTTGACCTGCTGGGCTCCAGTGATCCTTCCGCCTCAGCCTTCCAAGTAGCTGAACTACAGGTGCGCGCTACCACGCCCGGCTAATTTTTGATTTATTGTAGAGATGAGGTCTCACCAAGTTGCCCAGGTGGGTCTCGAACCCACGGGCTCAGGTAATCCACTCACCTCAGCCTCCTAAAGTGTGGGATTACAGACTGAGGCACCGAGCCCGGCTATTTTCTTAACATAATTTCTCTCAGCCAGAAGAAATGAGCTGGAAATGCTACTGGGAAATGCTACTTAGGGATTCAGATTCTTTTTACATTTTCATCTGACTTTATTTATTTATTTATTTTTAGTTGGACTCTCACTCTGTCGCCCAGGCTGGAGTTCAGCGGCACGCTCACGGTCACAGCAGCCTCGACTTTGCTGGGCTCAGGTGATCCTTCCACCTCAGTCTTCCAAGTAGCTGGAACTACAAGCACGAGCCACCACACCTGACTAATTTATAGAGATGAGGACTCACCATGTTGCCCAGCCTGGTCTTGAACCTGTGGGCTCAGGCAATCTTCTTGCCTCCACCTCCCAGAGTGTTGGGATTGCAATCATGAGTCACTGCTCCTGGCTTTTAATTGACTATAGACTCAAGGAGTGTATTTGCAGCTTCGTTACATGGTATATTGTGTGATGGTGATGGTGAGGTTTGGACTTCTACTGAACCGTCACCCAAATAGTGAGCCTGGTACCCAATAGGTAGTTTTTCAACTCTGCTCCCTCCATCCCTGTAAATTCTCACGAGTGGGCAGATGACTGCTAGAAAACATTTTGCAAGTGAGTCGGGGGAAGCATATCATATAGATCAAGAAGATGAGTAAAGAACAGCAGAGGGTAATCGACAGTGCTGACGTCAAGCGCGGGCTGCTTGACTGGTTTGCCTGCCTGTGACCCTGAGACTGAGCATTTGCCGAATACACCTGCAATCCAGCTCTCCTGCTCTCTGTACGGAGGTGGCCAAGAAGCTCTCACGCAAGGGAGATGCCTCTGGAACCAGGCTGGTGGGGAACGGATACCGCCAGATGGCAGAGCCGTCAAAACATGGAGCTGCAAAGCCCACACTGTTTTGGAAGAGGCTGAACTCGCGTCCCTGCCGCAGACCTCCATGGGCTCCCACCCGATCACGTTTCCTCCTCCCCCGCCTTTTCCCTGAGTTGGTCATGGGGTGACTCACTGCTTGTCTCTGCAGTTCTCTCCTTGCAGAAGTGTGTCCTTCGGAACCAGCCTCCCCTCTAGTCTGCGAAAAGACCCTTCCAACGAAGGGTCTCGACTGTGTTTCTGTGAGAAGGGCCCTTCCTTACTCTCTGTGCACTGTGGGGTTTTTCAGACCCATTAATAACCTTGTTAGGTAAACAGAAGAGTGACCGTGCTCTCCACTTCACAGATGGGGAAACTGACTTGCCCCAGGTGTCAAGAGGAGTAAGTGGCAGAGCACGAACTTGGACTCTGGTGTGTGCGCCTTTTATAATACACTAGAGGTTGTCGATTCGTTTGAAAAATATTGAATTGACTTGAGCAAGATTGCATAGCTTCATGCTTTCTTCTAAAATCAAAATGTTCTTTTTCAGTAAAGCCATGATTTTGAAACCAAGAGCAGTATCTACAGGGAAAAAAAACTTTTCTCCCGTTTTTAAAAAGTAGGGAGTCATTTCAGATAGAGTGAATCACTAGGTGATGGGCTGATTAAAAAAAATTGAATGACCTCCCCTTGATACAAGTAAATATTTCTCGCAGAAACTTTGAGAAAGTCAGAAAATCACAAAGGAGAAAGTAAAAATCATCTATAATCCTCCCATCCAGATATAATTGCCGTTGACACTTAGGTTTGTATCTTTCCTTATTTTTATTTATTTATTTATTTAGAGTCAGGATTTCACTCTGTCTCCAAGGCTGGAGTGCAGTAGCATGATCACAGCTCACCATAGTCTTGACCTTCTGGGCTCAGGCAATTCTTCCACCTCTGCTTCTCGAGTAGCTGGGACTGTAGGTGCAAGCCACCAGGCCCAGCTAATTTTTTATTTTTTATTTTTTTGTAGAGACAGGATCTTGCTGCGTGTCTCAGGCTGATCTCCAAAGTGTTGGGATTATAGGAATGAGCCACCCCACCCAGGCTTCATGTCTTTTTATCATACACACATTAACTATAGTTTAAAAAGTTGGAGGAAGTGTGGTATAATCTGGTTGATCACTTACTTTTTCACTGAATAATATTTTCAAGACCCATTTTCTCCGAACATTAACTTTTTTCCTGTGTTTGATTGTTGCATATTGTTTGATGATGTACATAACCTACTGAAATGTTGAGGCCATTATCAGTTTTTTGCTTATACATGACACTGCAAATGAGAACCTTTGGTCTTATAAACGTTTAGTGATGTTTCCACCCAGTGATCTGTCTAGGTCTTGCTTTAAGAAAAATAAAAATGGGGGAAGAAACAGCAAATGTTAGTAGACATTGGTTCGATTTCTTCTGCTGGAACAGGGAGGAACAGCAAGGTTGCCGGTTCCAAGAATCTCCTCCGCCTCTGTCATGCCTCCCCCGGGTTCTTAATTCCATTTTCTCTACCTTGGTTCTCTCAGGATTTGTCACCATCGTGTCCTCTGCAGCTCCTTCTTCTTCCACCCTGCGCCGCCTTCAGCTACAATTCCCCACTGTGACCCTCCTCGGGCCTCCCCAGCTACAGATGAATGTTTCCTGTCTCTACTCGGTGCAGGAAAAGTTAATTTCTCAGGGCAACAAATGATGGATCCTTGTCACAGTATTTGAAGTTGTGTCCTTAAAGCGGTTTGGTAAATCATTGCCCCGTTTTGCCTGTGGGGATACTCCCACAACCCAGCTCTCACTTGCCCTGGCCAGCCGGAGGTGGTAACAGCTTAAAGATTATTCACCATAGGGGGCCCAACAGATTTCTTTAACTTCTTCTCTGAACTGAGCTGCTGTCACCCCATTCCTGTCTTATCAGGAGCTGTTTGTTGGTTCCAGCAACAACTGAAAAAACCAGGGTGTGATCATTATTCCCAAGCTATAATTTGAGAAATAAGGGAGGTCACACAATGAAATAAGGCCACACGGTGTACCTTTAAAAACCATTTCATTTGTTGCAGGGTTCTAAAAATAGTTTCCAAGGCCATCCTCCATCTTCACAATTATTTTTGTCTTCAGTTCTAAATCTGAATGGCACGGAGTTGCTGCATTTATACGTGAGGTTTGCAGAACAGAAAGTTCATTCATTCTTAACATTGGTGACCTCGGCTGTTCACCATCATACACTCTGCTCCAAAACCTGTCTGGGTCCACTTCTCTGAGATGATGAAGATGTCTTATTGAGCCGGGCTCGGTGGTTCAGCCTGTAATCCCGTGCCTTTGGGAGGCTGAGGTGAGTGGATTGCCTGAGCCCACGGGTTTGAGACCTGCCTGGGCAGCGAGACCTCATCTCTACAATAAATAAAAAAAAAAATCAGCCGGGCGTGGTAGCACATGCCTGTAATTCCGGCTACTCGGAAGGCTGAGGCAGAAGGATCGCCGGAGCCCAGCAGGCGAGGCTGCGGTGGCTGGGAGCGGCCACTGCACTCCAGTCTGGGTGACAGAGTGAGACTCCAGCTCAAAAAAAAAAAAAAGATGTCTTATTGATGACCTCAGAGCTGTGAAAAACAGTGCCCTTCACGAGTGAGACAAGGATACGGCTCCCCTAAGGGAGGATGTGGGTGATGCCTACATTAATCATCTGATGTTCATTCATTCACATGTTCATTTATTCAAGTACTTGACACTCTCAAATATTTGAAAGTGCTTGTTTTTCAGGAGAGAGACACAGAAAGACATACGCAAGACAATGAAAATGTTTCAAAGGAAAATACTTCAAGTAAGAGAATGGTATGTAGGGAGTGATATTTTAGGTCTGGCCGTTAGTGGGGGACTTCCTTGGGGGGGTGGCATTTAAGTGCAGGGACAGGCCGTGCAAATAAATACCTGGGGATAAGGACAAAGGCCTAGAGGTGAATGTGCTGAGCAGGAAAGAGGAAGGGAACTATGAAGGAGTCAGGGCCAGCTCAAGAGACCCACAGACCTGGAGAGCTTAGGGTTTTATTCTTTGTGAAGCAACAGTCTAGAGGAAGCAGAGGAAAACCAGTGACCCCAACGGGACCTTGATCCTGGTTCCAGCCCATGACCTAATTCCCTATGGATCTTTGCAGTCCCTGATCTCAGCAGAGACAGTCTTGGTTGTCCAGCCCGCTGGAAGCCCTTAGGGATTCTGAGGAAAACCTATGGTGCCCGTGAGAAGGTCTTGCAGCTGTCAGGCCTGTTCCTGAAGGCTTGGAGATTCAGATGGGCTGCTCTGCACTCTGGGTGTCCTGGAAGCCGGTGGGATTTTAATTTAATTTTTTTCATTTTAATTTTTGAGTCTGGGTCTCACTCTGTCACCCAGGCTGGAGTGCAGTGGCCCAATTACAGCTCACTGTAGCCCCCATCTTTGGGTTCAGGTGATCATCCTTACGTCTCAGCCTCCTGAGTAGCTGGGACTACAGGCACCATTACGCAGGCTAATTTTTTGATTTTTTTTTATAGAGAAGAGGTCTCGTTATATTGCCTAGGCTGGGTCTTGAACTCCTGAGCTCAAGCAATTCTTCCATCTCAGCCTCCCAAAGTGCTGGGATTACAGGAGTGAGCCACAGTGCCTGGCCCCAATGAGACTTTTAATGGAAACAGACTTTACTCCTGCTGTGCCACCAGCAGATGTTCATGGCCTTGTGTAACCATTTTTTTTTTTTTTTGAGTTGGAGTCTCACTCTGTCACTCAGACTAGAGTGCAATGGTTGCTCCCGGCCACCGCAGCCTCGACCTGCTGGGCTCCAGCCATCCTTCCACCTCAGCCTTCTAAGTAGTTGGAACTACAGGCGCGCGCTACCACGCCCGGCTAACTTTTGATTTGTTGTAGAGATGAGGTCTCGTCAAGTTGCCCATGCGGGTCTCGAACCTGCGGGCTCAGGCAATCTTCTCACCTCAGCCTCCCAAAGTGCTGGGATTACAGGCTGAGCCACCGAGCCCGGCCTCGTGTAACCATTAACTATTACACGGGGATCATCATTTTTCCATGAGCTTCCCTCCCCCTAAATAGACTACATGATCTATACGTGTTTTCTGGAATCCTAGAGTACCATGCTGAGGTCTAGGAAGGTTAGGTGACTCGACCAGGTCACATGGTTATTTAGTGACGGCAAGATTTAAATTCAGATCTAACTGGCAGGAATGCTTGTTTTCCCCAGCCATGCACCACGCTAATGCTTCCACCTGTCATGACATTTATTGAACATCTGCCGTGTCCAGTGCTGGGCACACACCGGAGATGCAGAAACAAGTAAGAGACAGTTTCTGCCTGGGGGTCTCAGAACTGAGTGGGTTGTCTGGAGTCTATAATATGTCCTAGGCTGCAGTGAGATGACAGCATGCAATCCCCTCCTTGCCCCTGTCCCCTGCCACACACACATTTTAGTCTTTCTGAAATGGAGATTTATCTTGTCCTTCTGTATTGCATATCTTGTCCATTCTGCACTGCAATAAAGGAATATACCCAGAGCTGGGAATTTATAAGGAATAGAGGTCTATTTGACTCATGAATCTGCATGGCACCAGCATCTGCTCAGCTTCTGCTGAGGCCTCCGGAAGCTTAAGCTTTAACTCCTGACAGAAGGTGAAGGGGAGTCAGCGTGTCACATGGCAAGAGTAGGAACAAGAGAGCGCGTGGGGGTACCAGGCTCTTTCAAACAACCTGGTCCAGTGTGAACAGAGCATGAAGAACATCAAGCCTTTCGTGAGGGACACACTCCCATGACCCAAATCCCTCCCGCTAGGTCCCATCTCCTACACTGGGGTCACATTTCAACATGAGATTGGGGCAGGGGACAACAATCCAAACTATGTCATCTTCCTATCAAAGCACTCTGCCAGCTGCCAGGCAGGACATGATGTAGTCGTCTGTGCATGTGCCATCACCATGCGTGAAAGTCACCTGTTGACCCCTTTGTCCTTAGTTGACATTGGTACTACTTTTAGTTTGGCTTTCACTTAAATTTGGGTCCTTAATTATCTTGTTTAAAAATGTTCAAAGAGATCACACTATGATGCAGGGCTAAACTGAAATGTCATTGGCTGGGCCTGTGGCTCATGCCTGTATTTCCACATCTAGGGAGGCCAAGGTGGGAGGATGGCTAGAGGGCAGGTATTGGAGGCCAACCTGGGCAACACAGTGAGACTCTGTCTCTACTTCATATATAAACACATACATGTATTTTTTATTTTTATTTTTCTTATTTTCTTTTTTGAGACCAGGGCTTGCTCTGTCATTCAGGCTGGGGTACAGTGGTGCAATCATACCTCACTGCAGCCTCAACCTCCTGGGCACAAATAATCCTTCCACCTCAGCCTCCTGGGTAGCTAGGACTATAGGTGAGCATCACCATGCCTGACTAAAAGAAAAAATGGGTGTGTGTATATAGATATATATATATATATGTACATATATACATATATATGTATATAGATATATATATGTATATAGATATATATATATCTATATACACACATATATATGTATATACACATGCATGCACGCACACACACACACACACACACACATATTTTATTTTATTTTGAGTTGGAGTCTCACTCTGTCACCCAGACTGGAGTCTGGAGTGCAGTGGCCGCTCCCAGCCACCGCAGCCTCGACCTGCTGGGCTCTGGCGATCCTTCCGCCTCAGCCTTCCAAGTAGCTGGAACTACGGGCGCGCGCTACCACATCCGGCTAATTTTTTGATTTTTTTGTAGAGATGAGGTCTCACCAAGTTGCCCAGGCGGGTCTCGAACCCACGGGCTCAGGCAATCCACTCACCTCAGTCTCCCAAAGGCGCGGATGACAGGCTGAGCCACTGAGCCCGGCAAGAGATTATTCTTAACGTCAGTACCTGGTTCTTTCCCTCAGCATGGCTCCCATCATTTGTGATTATTTTGTTTGCTTTTATTTGTCTTCCTCCCAGAATGAGGTTATCTTTTTATTTGTTGTTTCCCCAGCAACTGACAAGACGCCTGGAGCCGCACAGGTGCTTGGTGACCATCCTTGGAGAAATGCAAGCAAGGGGAGGTGGTAGCATGTTTCTGAGCTGCTACAGCCCCACCCTTGGCCAGAGGGTTTATACCTGTCTTTTATCTTTCCTTAGTGTCTGGGGAAGAGTGTAGCCTCAAAAGATTTATTGTTATGCTAGAAAAGCAAACATTTTGCAGTAGTCTAAATAAGCATATGCTACCAGTTTTTTAAAGACAGAATTACAAACATGTTCTTTTTTTCCTGAAAAAAAAATTAGGTTTACAGATACTGCACTATTTAGTATTAACTTTTGTGACATGGCAGTCTCTTTTATTCAATAGCATTACAGAATGAAGGAAACAGTATAAGTGTAAAAGCCCTCTGAATATTCCAAAGTTTAAATCAGGTATTTTAACATTTGGGGATTTATTTGAAGGATTCTCCCAACATCTCTTCTCTAATCCATGAGCTCACTAAAAATGCAAACTTTGAAAATCGTTTAAAATCATGGTGCTGTCACTGTAGACTGTCACCCTGGTTAGAAAGGAAGTCATCATGTGGCTACGGATGGCTGATCTACAGGGCCTGGTGTGAGGGGCCACTTTCTGTGCCATCTCCCTGTACAGTGAGTATTCATAGCCAGCATGGCTTCGGATCAGGATGCCTGTTTGACTTCTGGCTTCATGCTTGCCTCGGGCAGGTCCTTGATCCTCTCTGGGCTTCAGCTTCCTCGTCTGCAAAATGGGGAATTAAACATCAATACCTAGACAAGAGGAGGAAGGTGCCTCTGTGTCTCACTCTCAGGAGGTGCTCAGTTCAAGAAGCTCCCCACTCGACACCCCTCTAGAGGACCTCCTAGCACTCCCTTCTAGAGCTCTCCTCTAGAAACTCCCTAGATTTCTAGAACACCTCCTTGAACTCCCTCTAGAAACCTCCTAGAACTCACTTCTAGAGATCTGTGCTAGAAACTTCCCATAGTTCCCTCCTAGAATTGCTTTCTAAAACATCTAGAACTCCCTCTAGAAATTTCCTAGAATTCCCTTCTAGAGTACTCCTCTAGAAACCTCCTGAAATTCACTTCTAGAACTCCCCTCTAGGACACCTCCTAGAATTCCTTTCTAGAACTTTTTTCTAGAGCTCCCCTTTAGAAACTTCTTGGAATTCCCTTTTAGAACTCCCCTCTAGAACACCTCCTAGAATTCCCTTCTAGAGCTACTCTCTGAAAAACTCCCAGAATTCCCTTTTTGGGCTCTTCTCTAGAAACCTACTAGACTTCCCTTCTAGAGCTCTTCTCTAGAAACCTACTAGACTTCCCTTCTAGAGCTCCCCTCTAGAAAGCACCTAGAATTCCTTTCTAACACTCCGTTCTAGAGCTCTCCTCTAGAACACTTCCTAGAATTCTCTTCTGGAGCTCCCCTCTAGAAACCTCCTGGAATACTCTTCTAGTATTCACCTCTAGAACACCTCCTAGAATTCCCTTCTAGAACTCCCTCATACAGTTCCCCTCTAGAACACCTCCTAGAATTTTCTTCTATAGCTCCCCTCTAGAACACCACCTAGAATTCCCTTCTAGAGCTCCCCTCTAGAAACCTCCTAGAATTCCCTTCTAGGACGTCCCTCTAGAACACTTCCTAGAATTCTCTAGAACACTTCCTAGAATTCCCTTCTAGAACGTCCCTCTAGAACACTTCCTAGAATTCTCTAGAACACTTCCTAGAATTCCCTTCTAGAACTCCCTTCTAGAGCTCCCCTCTAGAAATCTCATAGAATTTTCTTCTAGATCTCCCCTCTAGAGCACCCCTACCTAGAATTTCCTTCTATAACACCCTTCTAGAGCTCTCC
Organism: Carlito syrichta; assembly: GCF_000164805.1. Classification (NCBI taxonomy): domain Eukaryota; kingdom Metazoa; phylum Chordata; class Mammalia; order Primates; family Tarsiidae; genus Carlito; species Carlito syrichta. The sequence continues at coordinate 532,147 of NW_007248541.1, read as the reverse complement.
TCTAGAACACTTCCTAGAATTCCCTTCTAGAACTTGCTTCTAGAGCTCCCCTCTAGAAATCTCATAGAATTCCCTTAGAGCACCCCTCTAGAACACTCCTAGAATTCTCTTCTAGAACTCCCTTCTAGAGCTCCCCTCTAGAACATCTCCTAGAATTTTCTTCTATAGCTCCCCTCTAGAACACCACCTAGAATTCCCTTTTAGAACTCCCTTCTAGAGCTCCCCTCTAGAAACCTCCCAGAAGTCCCTTCTAGGATGCCCCTTTTAGAACACTTCCTAAAATTCTCTTCTAGAACTCCCTTCTAGAGCTCCCCTCTAGAAATCTCATAGAATTCCCTTCTAGATCTCCCCTCTAGAGCACCCCCTACCTAGTATGTCCTTCTAGAACTCCCTTCTAGAGCTCCCCTCTAGAACACCTCCTAGAATTCCCTTCTAGAACTTGTTTCTAGAACTCCCCTCTAGAAATAGAATTCCCTTAGAGCGCCCCTGTACAACACCCTCTAGAACTCCCTTCTAGAGCTGCCTTCTAGAGCTCCCCTCTAGAACATCTAGAATTCCCTTTTAGATCTCCCTTCTAGAGCTCCTCTCTAGAACACCTCCCTTGAATTTCCTTCTAGAACACCTCCTAGAATTCTCTTCTAGAACTTCCTTCTAGCGCTCCCCTCTCGAAACCTCCTAGAATTCCCTTCTAGAGCTCCTCTCTAGAACACCTCCTAGAATTCCCTTCTAGAGCTCCCCTCTAGAACACTCCTAGATTTCCCTTCTAGAACTACCTTCTAGAGCTCCCCTCCAGATCACCTCCTAGAATTCCCTTTTATAGCTCCCTCTAGAACACAACCTAGAATTCTTTTCTATAGCTCCCTCTAGAACACCATCTTGAGTTCTTTTAGAACTCCTTTCTAGAGCTCCCCTCTAGAAACCTCCTAGAATTTCCTTCTACAACTCCCTCAAGACACCTCCTAGAATTCCCTTCTAGTGCTTCCCTCTAGAAATCTAGAATTCCCTTCTAGAGCTCCCCTCTAGAATACCTCCTAGAATTCCCTTCTAGAGATCCCCTCTAGAACACCTCCTAGAATTCCCTTCTAGAACTCCCTTCTAGAGCTCCCTCTAGAACTCCCCCTTCTAGAGCTGCCCTTTAGAGCTCCCCCTTCTAGAGCTCCCCTCTAGAAATCTCCTAAAATTCCCTTCTAGAGCTCTTCTCTAGAATCTTCTAGAATTCCCTTCTAGAACACCTCCCAGAACTCCCTCCAGAAACCTCCTAGAATTCCCATCTAAAGCTCCCCTCTGGAAACCTCTTAGAATTCCCTTCTAGAACTCCCCTCTAGAACATCTCCTAAGAATGTCTTCTAGAACTCCCCTCTAGAAACCTCCTAGAATTCCCTTCTTGAAGTCACTTCTAAAATACCCTCTGAATCAGTGGTGAGTCCCTGCTGAAACTATCAGTGATTCTGTGATTTGGAAGGCCGCTAAGAACACCCTGCTGTTTAATTCAGATCAGAACAACTCCCGTATCTAGGATAGGATACCTTCTCTGGTGCATTTATTCTATCAATATTCCACTTTTTCCTGTTACCCAAACTTTGTACTTTCATCTACACTATTCCTGCTTCTGCTTCTCCAGAAACCACCTTTCAATTCCCACCACAGGTTCTGGGGCCACAGTCTATGCTCGCTTGTATCTTGGGCCAGTGTAGATGCTTTGGAGGCTGTTTAATCTTGACCTAATTTCCTAAAGAACCACATTTAAATCACTCCCCACCAATTCTTTCCCATATTGGGGTACATTTAAAATGCATTGTAAAAAATCCATAATGTTTTCTCAAATATATTCTCCAAACATTAGGAGTGAAACTAAGAGGTCAACTAAAGGTACGATGTATTAAATATAGATGCAGAGGTCTCACTCAGTTCCACATTTTAGCTATTCATCTTCAGGCTGCTTTTCCAAGTGGGGCTGAGACATTTACAAGAGGGCCTTTCAGGCCACAGCCCACGAAGCCGCAGGGGCTGGCTGTGCTCAGGGTCCCGTGTATTGTAATGTCTACAGTGCAACCTTAGAGGTGGGTAGGAAGTCTGGTCTACCTCATGTCAATGTCCTGAAAAGGAAGGAGCAAGAAGCAAACCATGGCTATGTTGGAGACTTGCTTTGGAATCACAGACCCTGGTGGCCTATAATCTCTGTTCAAGATGAAGGACTGGAATCATCCTATAGCCCACCCCCTCTTTTTTATAATAGAGATGAGGTCTCACTATGTTGCCTGGGCTGGCCTCAAACTCCTAGCCTCAAGCAATCCTCCTACCTTGGCCTCCCAAAGTGCTAGGATTACAGGCATAAGCCACTATCGGAGAGACCCAAAGTCATGATGTGCCTTACCAGAATGACACAGCAGTTAGTGCTGTGACAGATAATTTTTTGAGTGACTACTTATGATGAGACAATTCTCATATTAAAATCATTTTATAATAAGTCAAGTGAACTTAAGACGGCCCATTCTCTTGAGAAATTTGATTCCCTCCTAAATGTTAGTATTAACTGAGCTTCAACCAAGAATTTAGTGAAAGTAAATTGTGTTGAGTACTAAAATTAAATCTAATGCCAAAATTGATCACCGTGCACCTTCTTCCTTGTTTACTTACCTACTTGGCAATAACTTACCCCTGATAATAAGTGACCGTTACTGTAAAGTCCTGTGCAAAATCTTTGTTTCATTTCTGCATTTAACCTCGGTCATATAAGCTAACCATCCATATTTTCACAGTTGAGGAAAATAAGGTTCAGAAAAGTGAGGTAACTTGTTTGTGGTCTCATAGGAGTAAACGCCAAAGCCTTTGTCCTATGCTATGCCATCTCCAAACATACCCAGGTCTTTCAAGCAGGGATGCGGGTACTATGTCTGGGCCCTAGAACATATATCCTTTTGCACCCATTTCTAACATGAAGACATAGCTTAAGGTCTAGCTTGGGGCTGTCACAATTTCCCCCTTCCACTGCCCTTGGGAATGCTGTTTTATGATCCATTGCCGTGGCTCACAACTGTAATCCCAGCACTTTGGGAAAACGATGTGGGAAGATTGCTTGAGCTCAGGAGTTCACGACCAGCCTAGGCAATATAGTGAGACCTCATCTCCACAAAAAAATCAAAAAATTAGCTGGGCTTGTTGGCACATACCTGTAGTCCCAGCTACTCAGGAGGCTGAGGCAGAAGAATCACCTCAGCCCAGGAGGTCAAGGCTGTGATGAGCCATAATCGTGCCACTGCGCTCCAGCCTAGTGATAGAGTGAGACTCTGATTCCAAAAAATAAAAATTTCACCCACACACCCCGTTGTTCAGTAGAGTGTGTTATCTCCCCGTCTCAGCCTTGTATATGTTTGCTCATGCTGGTGCCTGTTATGTGGGATGCCATCTCGCAGGTGAACTTTATTCTCCACCTGCTGAAACCTCTGTGTCTCTGAAGCCTTCGATTAAAGGCTATAACTCCTTCATGAAGTTTCTCTTACCCTTGCTTTATATGAGTCTTATGGCCATTGCCACAAACTGTCCTAAGAGAAAGGTACCTGTGTGTGTTTGATCCCAAGCTAGCAAAGGCTCTTTTAGGGACTGAAGTCATTTCTCACAGGTCCCTGTTTGCTCCATATGCCTAGTTCAGTCCTCTGTGCCAAGCACTCCTCCCTGTGAACCGAGTACCATTTCGTAATGGGCAACAATGTGGGCAGTAAGCCCTGTTCAGAGAACCCGGATGATCTGAGAAAGGGAAGAACTACTGACAACCCTACCCCTGGACCTCTGCCACCACTCCATTATCTGTTCATTGGATCCTATGCTGCTTGTTCTTACAACTTCCACCCCGGAAGTCTTCCATGACCTTAGACCAAGAGGCAAGTCCAGACATCTACACAAACTATGGCAAATATTGGCCCAGGAATTCTTTCCCTTCAGGTAACTGCCATAAACACACTGGAGAAAGAGAGAAGACAAAGATCACAAAAATGACAAGAGTGGGTTTTATTTTATTTATTTGTTTAGCAACAGGGTCTCACTCTTGTCGCCCGGTTAGAGTGCAGTGGCATAATATTGGCTCACAGCAGCCTCGAACTCCTGAGCTCAAGCAATCCTCCTGCCTCAGCCTCCAAGAGTAGCTGGGTCTACAGGCATGTACCATCATGACTGGCTAATTTTTGTATTTTATTTATTTTTATTTTTATTTTTGAGTTGGAGTCTCACTCAACCACCCAGACTGGAGTGCAGTGGCCGCTCTCGGTCACCGCAGCCTCAACCTGCTGGGCTCTGGCAATCCTTCCGCCTCAGCCTTCTGAGTAGCCGGAATTACAGGCATGCACTAACTACCACGCCCGGCTGATTTTTTGATTTATTGTAGAGGTGAGGTCTCGCTGCCCAAGCGGGTCTCGAACCTGCAGGCTCAGGCAATCCATTCACCTCAGCCTCCCAAAGGCGTGAGACTACAGGCTGAGCCACCGAGCCCGGCTAATTTTTGTATTTTATAGTTGGGGCCTTGCTATCGCCCAGGCTGGTATTTTTGTGTTTTTGAATGAAATGCAAAAAGAAATAGACAAAGGGATTTAAATCTATGTCTGCAACAAGAGCTAATGATCCTGGGTGCATTGCAACAGAAGGGCAGGGGGCAAGCAAATCACAGTATCCATTATTCTGTTCCATCTGTGCCAGTGAGGACAATAATCTCAAGTAAGAATGCAGAGAAAAATCTGGTTAGAATTTTTTTTTTTAATTTTAAAAATGTGGGGTACAGTTCAGGATTAGGTATGCAAGTGGTCATTGAACAGGTAAAGTTTGGACCTCTCTTTGGTCCCCACTTGCCTGGTTTGAGATCAGGTACACTTATTGATGTTGTGTGTCCCCCACTCTGCCCCTGGCAGTGTCCTATTACTGCCAATCCCTTTCTTACAGGTTGGTTAGGATTTGAAATCCAAGGCCGATAAGGGGATAGTAGGAGACATCTGCTTTAAATGAGTTCACATGAAAAATATCTGCTACTGAAACAATCTGCTGTTGTGATTACAGAAGTGTTGTCAGAACCCTGGAGAAATAACAATTGAAATCCAGATACTGATCATCACTGCACTATTTTCCAAAGGGGAAATAAAGTAAATTCTAGAAAGTAACTCTAGAAGGGTGAATTTGATGTGAAACTCCAGCAAAATTGGGAATAATATGGTGGTGAACACCTTGGTTCCTAAGAATTGCTGGCTTTTCAGCTTTGATTCAACAAAAACAGAATCATACCAAACTTTCTTTCCTTTTCTGATAGAATTACTTAGAGCAGTCAACCAGGGAAATAACAGTAAAACAATTGCTTATAAGTGAAAGAGACCAGTGGGGTGGGTTGAGCAGATCACAATCTTGAAGGTAATAGTTACCCCTATAGTTTACTCTGAGTTAAATGTGGTCCAAGAGCTTTAGTATACAGTATAGTTAGTATCTAATCCTCATTTCGGCCCTATAATGTGGACTCATAATCATAATATTATTCCCATTTGGCAGAGGAGAAAACTGAGGCAATGCTTTCTTGCCTAAAAGTCACAGAGGTAGAATTTGTTATTATTATTAATTATAAAGATGTAGGGTACAATTCGGGGTTAGGTAACAGAGGTAGAATTTCAACCCAAGTTGTGCTTCTCATATTGGGCTACATTGCTCTTCCAGGTGAACAGCAAGGTAGCTAAAAAGAGAGGGGGAAATGGGAATCCTCCCTGCTCCGTGCAGGAAGGAGCCAAGTGTGGGAACATATCTGCCTCTCTCTGCCCTCTTACTTCTTTGAGGGCAGGAGGGAGACTTTGCTGAGATTGCTGAGACTGAGTAATTCCTTGGCGTGGTAAGGTCATCAGAGTAGAATCTGCCACAGCAAGGGAAGCTTAGAGTTTAAGGTGGTGAAGTCTAGGCTGATATTCAAAATATTTTAACAACCAGTTCATCACAGGGCCGACATCAAAGCTAGTCACGGATCTGCTAATGAGCCCTAGTAAGTTTCAGTCAATAGTGTTATTTGCTAGTATGCTCATTAAGGGATGTGCTATTTTGATTTCTACTGGTTTAATTTCTATGTCTTATTGTTTCAATTTGTTCTGAACTTAGAGGGGAAAGACTATAACCATAACCATCAATTCCCCCACCATCTTCTTGTACCTTTTAGGTAATATTCCCAATACTAAATGCAGTTTAGTATTGCTGGTCCTTTTTTCAGATCACATTTTTTTTTTTTTTTTTGAGTTGGAGTCTCACTCTGTTGCCCAGACTGGAGTGCAGTGGCCGCTCCCAGCCACCGCAGCCTCCACCTGCTGGGCTCTGGCGATCCTTCCGCCTCAGCTTTCCAAGTAGCTGGAACTACAGGCGCGCGCTACCACACCCAGCTGATGTTTTGATTTTTTGTAGAGATGAGGTCTCGCCAAGTTGCCCAGGTGGGTCTCGAACCCGCGGCTCAGGCAATCCACTCACCTCATCCTCCCAAAGTGCGGGATTAATGGCCCAGCTTCAGATTACATTTTAAAGGTGATACTGACGAACCAGAAGGCACCCAAGAGCCAAGACTAACCTTACACCATGTGGTATGAAATAGATGGCAGGAAGCTGGGCCATTAACACCACTCCCCTTGTGGACACGGATGGTCTGTTAAGTCAAGCGCACTGGGGTAGGCTGGAAGAGACCAGGTTCTGGGACATGAAATTAACTTTGGCAATGAAAATGACCGAGCTTTGGGTCCGAAGAGAAGACCTTACTACTCTAGAACAGAAATCAGCAAACGATGGCCATAGGTCTTCTGTTTTGAAAATACAGTTCTATTAGAACACAGCCTGGCCAGGCACTGTCGCTCATGCCTGTAATCCCAGCACTTTGAAAGGCTGAGGTGGGAGGATTGCTTGAGCTTAGGAGTTTGAGACCAGCCTGAGTAACCTCGTCTTTTGTGAGACCTAGGTTCTATTAAAAAAAAAATTAGCTGGACATGGTGTGACACCCACCTGTAGTCCCAGCTACCTGGAAGGTGGAGGCGGGAGGATCACTTGAGCTCAGGGAACCAAGGCTGTGGTAAGCCATGATTGTGCCACTGCAGTCCAGTCAGGGTGACAGAATGAGACAAAAAAAAAAAAAAAGTCTATTCATTTACATTTTGTCTGTGGCTGCTTTTTGCACGGTGCAGCAGCACAGTGGAGCAGTTGCAGCAGAGACTGTACAGCCTGCAAAGCCTGAAGTATTTTCTATCTGGCATTTTCCAGCAAAAATTGTGAACCTGTTGTCTAGAGCTAGGAAAGTAACTCTAACAGCTTTGGGGTGAGGGTGGGATCAATGGAAGAAGACTCAAGAATATGTTTAGAGTGAGAACCTTTGGTAGGGAGGCAGAGAGGAAAACATGAGGGCAGAGCCACCAGGATGCCTTGCCATGCGGGGTCCATCTCCACATGACCTAGGCAACGATATATCTTTCCAAAGAAAATCACATCTCTTTGGGTAGGTCCCTAGAGGCTAAAGAAAGTGGATTTTCTCCAGTCTTTCAGAACTGGGAGCACAGCAACAATGTAAGACGCAAGTACAGGTCATCAAAAATGTTTTAATGATTAATGTTTAGACATCGTTTAACAGTGTGGGTATATCCACATGAGCTAAGCACACTCTGACAGCACACTATTGAATGTTACTGTTTCTGTATTGAAATATGTAAAGACATCTGCCAATTAGTACCCAGGAATGAAGACATACATTTATAAATATACACATTCTAGGTCTGATAAGGTCAATGTAAACAGATGCCGCGACTCCTTTCAAACAGAAAATCCACAAGACTAATAAGAGAACCAGTCGGCTCCCCACAAGATGAATGTGCAAAATTAAAGCATGGTAAACTGATATTTACATAAATACCAAACCAACAATTAGTTTATACATTGTCAATGACCTTCTAAGATGTGTCACGAGTGGTTCAACAAATTCTTTTTTCCCTACTGGAGAAGGTATTCAGAGGCTAAATTCCAACACTTTAAAATGACACACATAATAGTCTTTATCTGTTTAACCACTGCCTCAAGTGTCTGAGACATGATTTCATGGAAAGCAGTCTATTAAACAAATCTTTAGATTCTAAGCAGAAAAGAATTACAGGTACTATTAGATTTACATTAAACAAGTTGTCTCTCTCCAATCTCCCTGTTGCTATCTATTTAATTTTGCCTTAACATTTCTTAAGGTCCTTTTTTTTAACCCTTTGTTAATTTTGGTAGACTAGGCACATATTAAAAGGAAGTTTGTGTCAAAACAGATAGCAGTACAGAAATTAATCTAAACTTGGACCCTGGCAACCAGTTCCCCACTGCTCATCTGTAGGGCTCTTGTCAAATGATAAATATTCAATCATCTCTCCTGAAAGGTCTACCTCCTTTCTCGCACTGGTGGGAAGCAAAACGGACTTTTTGTTTGCTGTATAAAAACACTTAGCACTTCAGAAATTAAAAAAGGCCTACTTACCCTACACTCTTCCTAAAATCTTGAGGACAAAGAATATATATTTAAGTTTCATCAAGACTGCTTTAGAGCCCCCCCAACTTTTTACATTATTAATAGTGGCACTCAAAATAAAAAAATAAGATCTGTTAAAAAGTTAAACTGACTGTTCCACTAGATCTGAGCCTGCCTGATTCAAAGCCAATAGTACAAAACTGAAGGTGCCGTTTCTAATTTCACATCTACAAGTCACTTGAAATTACGTGTCCCCCGCTAGTTCATAAATCACGGTCTTCAATTTTTTTTTTCTAAACAGAGCTATTACAAATGAATACAAACTTGAAACATACCCTAATTTAAACTAATAAGCTTTGGGCCCTGCTTTTTAAATTTTAAGGCATGTGTGTTTCTCTACCATTAACAACATTGTACAAATTTACATTTACAATCACATGCATGATCTACAGTAAAAAAAAAAAGTTTGGATTACAGTGTTTTTAAATTGTGAATCACAATTCAGCACCTATCATGTTATAACTAATAAGGCAACAGCAGTGTTGTATACTACAATAATACTCCCTTTCCACAGTCTAGCGCAGGGGTCAATGACAGCCCAAAAATGTTAGAAATCTTATTCCTACTTGTATAATCGGTATACGTTTTCTAGGGGATTTGAACTGATGAAAGAGATCCTACGTGAATCACACTATTGTAGGCCGGACTAGTTACAGCAGCTGTTAACGAGTGTCGGGGCACAAGTCGTGTTGTGCTTACAATCAGGTGGCGTGGTGTGGAGGGCTCCGGCTCTTCCACTTCAATCCTTCCGCAGCTTCCTCGGCTTCACATTGTTTTCCAGGGAAGAAAAGCTGTTGGTGTGTCCGTTCACAGCAGCCATGGACCCATTCTGGTGGTCCTTCAGGTGGTCTTTCCTCCGAGAGGCCCCCTTCCTGTTGTAAGTCTGAAATACACAAGGGCAGACAAGAGCCACGTGACCCCAGGACTGTTTTCTTCATGGGCAACTTCACTGGGAACCGTATCCCTGACACTAGGCCCTGTTTCTTCCTATGATCAAATCCTATAAAGAAGAACCACCTTTTAGGGTCAAATGACCACAACTAAATTTTTTTGCCATTGGGTTCAATCACTCATCTATGTTTTCAAGCCTCGGCCTGAGGTAAGTTCCCCGAGTCACAGGCGGCAATACTATTTAAAACATCTATTTATTTACTATGTATTTGTGAGTCAGGGTCTCTCTGTTACCCAGGCTGGCGTGCAGAGGCATAATCACGGCTCACCACAGCCTTGACTTTCTGGGCTCAGGTGATCCTCCTGGCTCAGCCTCCACCACGCCTGGCTAACTTTTTTGTATTTTTTGTGGAGACGAGGTCTCACTATGTTGCCTAGGCTGGTCTTGAATTCCTGACCTCACCTCCCGCCTCAGCCTCACAAAGTGCTGTGATGACAACATGGGCCACCACACCCGGTTTGTATGTGAGACATTACACAGAAAAGTCATTTATGCTTTACTCTGCATTTCCTCTCTTGGATAGGGATGGATGGCAGGGGACAGAGATTAATGCACCCAAATTGGTGTCTCCAGTCTGGCAGTGGCTCTCTGGACTCCCATATCCCTTGTTTGTCTTCAAGTCTCCTCATGACCTTAGGGACTATCTCAGCTCTCAGGTACAATGTATGATGCTGCTATAAGTGGTAGAATAAGTGTGATTTTAGTTTCCTCGGGGCCTGTCCTGTCCCCTTCCTGCCCCACTATTAAACCCAGCAGTATGTAATCTCCAATGCGACATCCATCCACAGGCAAATGTGGGCACAGAGAGAAGGAAGAGTAGCTGCACTTTAGACTCTCATCTTCTGCCCTTGCTCCTGACCTGGGTTCTCCTCCAGACTCATGGGCTGCACAGCTACCAGGTACTGCCCACAAAAGCAGGAACATACGTCAACCAGGGGTGGCAGGCGGTGGGAGAATTGGCAGTGGCTGCTGAGTGATCAGGCTCCACCAGAGACAATCTGTCCTAATGTGACCTTTCTGTGAGCAGAGACCTACGTCACTTCATCATACACTTGGGAATGAAATGAAGTGCCAAACTCGAGCAGCAAATATGGGAGAAAACTGGGACCAAAAGGCAGATCTCTCTGAGGACTGTGACATTTCTTCGGAAACTTCATGGAGACATGGCGTTCGGGGTGGGCAAATCTGATTGAAGAATATCTCCCCTGCCATCACCACAGGTCAGAGGGAAGCCACGCAGGTCCCTGCTAGACAGCTTTGCATTTCCCCTACGCATGCCAAGACTCTCCTCCTCCAGAATCCAGAAGACAACTGGGTGCCTTTCTAGCTAGCCGTCAGCCCCCTAAGGCAAGAGCTGCCCATGTCACTGGGACTCCTAGCACTGCGTCTGGCCTCCAGCAGGGCGCCACATGCCCTCGGTAAAGGAGTGGAAGAAAGGCCCCAAACGCCAAATGCTGGAGAAGGGCGGGACGTACCTGGATGTAGAAGTTAGTGAAGAGCGTGATCAGGGAAATCATGTATCCGATCTGGAAATACAACCAGCCGAGAGGGAACGTGCATGGCCAGAAGACCCCGCAGCTGGTCTGGATGATTGTCAGCACGAACTGAAGCTGGGGAGAAGAGGGGACATAGTTGAGTGGGGACAGTGTGTGGCGAGGTGCACACTGGCTGGATTTTCTACCCAGTAACTCCAAGGTTTCTGAATGAACACTCACTAACCCTTCTGCAGGTCCAGCAGTCACTTCATGAACACAAAGCACGCACTGCACTGATCCTAACCCAGTGTCTGTCTTCTATATGCCCTCCCTTTCCCTCGAAGCGACTTCAACTACCTTCTCCAAAATGCAAGAACACAATAGAGAGATGCAAGGTTTCCTCTTTTTAAGACAGGAAGGGTGGTGACAGGTGTACAAAGAGAGACTCAAAACAAACCTGGAAATTTATTTCTTTTTTTTTTTTTTGAGTTGGAGTCTCACTCTGTCGCCCAGACTGGAGTGCGGTGGCCGGGAGCCTCGACCTGCTGGGCTCAGGCGATCCTTCCGCCTCAGCCTTCCGAGTAGCCGGAATTACAGGCATGCGCTACCACGCCCGGCTGATTTTTTGATTTATTGTAGAGATGAGGTCTCGCTGCCCAGGTGGGTCTCGAACCCGCGGGCTCAGGCAATCCACTCACCTCAGCCTCCCAAAGGCGCGGGATTACAGGCTGAGCCACCGAGCCCGGCTGGAAATTTATTTCTTAAAAATTGTGTATTTATTCTTACATGTTTAAACTCCAGTCACCTTCAAAGCGCTGTTCATTTGATGCAATACACCTATCAAGGTGCTTGTTCCACTGCTCAAAACAGTTTTTGAACGCGTCAATTTTGATGCCTTTTAGTGCTTTCTGCCGTTCTTTGTTTCACCTCTTCCACATTGGCAAAACATTTCCCTCTGAGTATTTTTTCATCCGGGGAAACAAACTGCTGAACATTCAACATGGTGTGGGCAGGTGCACTCGTAAATCCTCCATCAAGAAATAGCCAAACATGTTGAAAGAATCTCCATAGAAAAAAAATTCACTGAAGCTGAACACCGCCTCTCAAGCAACACTAGCTGGTACACTGATACCAATGGGTTCCCAGAACACTTGCCGAGCAAGGTAAGCCTGTGCTACAAGGAACCTGCCCTCCAAAGATAATTCCGGTTTCTTTTGGGTCCCCCCTGGTGTATTTAAAGGGAACAGATGGCATCACTGCAGGATGTACAACCTGACTGGATGTCCTTCCTACTCCTTATCCATAATCCCTCTTGATTTGGTGACAGCTGATGAGTAGATATAAACTCTTATTGGCAAACAACACTAAGTCCGTAGATTATCTCTGAAGAGTAAACCTCTGAAAAGCATGTGAACTGCTTGGAGAAATGTTAAAATAAGCTGTGGTTACTGGAGGATGCATCTTTAAGAACAATTAAAAAACGCTATGTTCTGCCCGCTGTATTTCTGGTAGCTCCAATGTTTCTACGTAGAGTATTTCTTCTTCTCTTTCGAGATGTGGTTCTCCTGCTATACTGCCCAGGCTAGACTTTACCTTCTGGGCTCAACCCATTCTCCTGCCTCAGCTTCCAGAGTACCTGGGACTACATGGGTTGCCATCACACCAAGACTTTCTTTTCCTCTTCTTTTTTTTTTGGAGTCAGAGTCTTACTCTGTCACCCAGAATGAAGTGCAGTGGCACACTCAAGGCCACTGCAGTCTTGACCTGCTGGGCTCACGCAACCCTTCTACCTCAGTCATCCAAGTAGCTGGAACTACAGGCATGCACTACCACACCCAGCTAATTTTTTGATTTATTGTAGACATGAGGTTTCACCATGTTGCCCAGGCTAGTCTTGAACTTGTGGGTTCAGGCAATCCTTTCAAAGTGCTGGGATTATAGGTATAAGCCACCATGACCGGCCCTCCCCTCTTTTCTTTTTGTAAAGGTTAATACTCCAGGTTGAGAATTAGGAGTGGTATTTTAACTAAATACTGACAAACTATGCACAATCTTCTACCTTCAAGTACAGAACCAAACAGGAGATCAACTAACCCAGTCTGTTCTTTTAAATTCTACTTCTGCAACAGCCACAACTGTGTGGTATAAATCGATCCCTGTATCATTTCTACTTAAGTACAGCAAAGAGGTTAAAGAGCAATTTTCCTTCCTCACAAGTGGGTGAGAAAAATTAACAAGGACTGTACAGCAGCTGGCAGAGAGGTGATAATGAAATATCAGATACATAAGTGGCTCAGAAGACTTTCTTAGACACTTTTTCAGACTTATTTTTAAATACTGAAAAATCACAATTGACTTGGAGGGATCTGAATCAGCTTGGTTTGTTTAGAAAACTGTTCATAAGGCAAGGCAAGGGCTGAAGGTTTAATGCCTACATTCCTCAGTCACCTAGTTATGGCTGATTGCCTCAGTGTCCTCATCTAAAAAACGGGGGCAATGATGTGAGATCAGGCTATCCGAACAATCCATGGAAAATCATTTAACATGAGTACCAAGACACATGATAAACATTTAATAAATGTCAGTGTTTAGCATGAAACATATTATATTTTGAGACAGGGTCTTTCTCTGTTGCCCAGGTTGGAATACAGTGATGTGACCTTAGCTCACTGCAGCCTCCAAGCGCTGGACTCAAGTGATCCTTTTGCGTCAGCCTCCCAAGTACCTGGGGTTATAGGTGTGTGCCACTACAACTGGCTAGTTTTTAATTTTTTTGTAGAGATAGTTTCTTAATGTACTGCCCAGGCTGGTCTTGAACACCTGGTCTTAAGTGATCCTCCTGCCCTGGCCTCCCAAAGTGTTGGGATTACAGGCACAAGCCACTGCACCTGGCAGAGCAGTATTAATAATTAGTTCATGAAAAAATTCAGAGGGGGAGAAGAACGGAGATTTAAAATATACTGGTGACTGGAGAAGGCTTAAGAAACAATGGTGAGAAATAACCATCAGGTCATGGGGGCCTGGAGCTGCCACAGTGAACTGTGGGAGGGGAGCTGTCACCTCAAGCAGGGCAGGTGTCACATTCTCCACAGATGCTCACTACATGGGGGCTGAGGGGTCACCCCACACCTGTCTTGGCAAATATCCTTACTGCCTAATAAGCTACAGCGTCCTGGACTCCACAGTTCCTTCTGAAACTCCAGGGAACACAAGGACACGTATAGGTACATACACACAGGCATAGTGCTCACACGCACGAACTAAGGACAGAGTTGAGCTTGAGGTCGAGAAGTTATCTTTCTAAAGATTCAACTAGCTGTTCACGCATGGTCACAGTTTCACTGCCGATTACAAATAAGAAGACACCCTGACATGTCTACTTCAAGGAATCTGCCTGGATCCAATGAGAAAGGCTGAGGAAGGGACATCCTAGATGCCATTGCACAACAGCAAAGCCAGGGAGTGGTCTGTGGTCCCCTGGAAAGTAGGACCCGGGGAGGGAGGCCAAGGCACTCACCAGCTGGCCCTGAGTGATGTACTTCTTCCACCAGAGGTAGGGGCGCATGGAAGGGACAGACGACAGGCCGTAGTACGAGTACATGAGGACATGGATGAAGCTGTTCAGTGTGGCACCAAAGTAAGCTGCAGGGACAGAGGGGGTTTGGGAAGGGGAATGCATCATTGTTTCATACAGAGCAGAAAAAAATCCAAAAGACTTTTTTTTTTTGAGCTGGAGTCTCACTCGGTCGCCCAGACTGGAGTGCAGTGGCCGCTCCCGGCCACCGCAGCCTCGACCCGCTGGGCTCCGGCGATCCTGCTG
>NW_007248541.1:497280-517325 GCF_000164805.1 Carlito syrichta | reverse complement strand
CGGCTAGGACTTTTTTTTTTTTTTGAGTCAGTGTCTCACTCTGTTGTCCAGGCTGGAGTACAGTGAGTCCACCACAGCTCACCACAGTCTTGACCTTCTGGGCTCAGATGATCCTTCTGCCTCAGCCTCCTAAGTAGTTGGGACTACAGGCACACACCCCCAAGCCTAGCTTTTTTTTTTTTTTTTAAATAGAGATGAGGTCTTGCTATGTTGCCCAGGCTGCTCTTGAACTTTTGGGCTCAAGCAAACCTCCCACTTTGGCCTCCCAAAGTGCTAGTGTGAGCCACTGTGCCTAGTCTCTAAGATCCTTTTGAATCAGGAAAAAAGATGCCTTCCCATAGGGGCTGGCAAAGACTGCAGCAGTAAGCACTGCATGGACATATACTGAGAATTCAGTTCCCACGAGGCAGACAGCCATCGGGATGCTCTGAGCCCAGGGGTCAGCTGAAGCTGCTGGAGGGCCATCCGACATAGCAGCTGCGACACTGCCTGCCCCTGCTGGTACTTGTAGGCTTTGCTACCAGACCCCCACCAACTCCCCCAGGCAGCTGCTGTCCTCTGCATGCACAGCTGTCTCTGATCCACTCCTTTGGAGGCTGGGGAGATAGCCGATGGCAGTGTGCTCAGGGATGCTGTTTCCACACATTTGCTGACGACTGGAGAAACCTTGGAAGTCACCTTCTAATTATTACCCAGGACTGCAGTGCCGAGGTCATGTATTTTATTAATAATTGAGTCCAGTTCCTTAGGGATAAAAGATCCATCTTGTCACATGATTTTCAATTCCCAGTAGGACCACTAATTCTTTTTTCAGACTCTTGTCATCCTCCCTGACAGTGAGAACCAAACAAAGCTATCTGTTTTTCCCCTGTGGTGTCAGAATAAGTTACTAACCCTGGCTAGGATAGGAACTGGTTGTGTGACTTTGGACAGGTCGCATCCGTTCTCTCGGCCGGTTTCTCTTGGCATGAAAATTTGTTCTCTGAAAATTTAAAGCAGTCTTTAAATGTAAGGAGGGGCCATTTCTATTAGTAAATTAGGCCAGTTAACCCAAGTCAGAAGCCGTGATGGTGGTAGGAAGGGAGGGAGTGGCAGGCCCAAGTTCCACCCACCCTTCTGGGGCCTCAGGTTCCTGAAACCCACAGAAGCTGCATCTGGAAAGCTTTTTTTTAGGCCTAGAATTTCACGAGTCTGTGAATCTTGGTGGGCTGAGGTGATCAAGGGCAGTAGTATCCTAGGGAGAAGCAACCATGAATACACTCAGAGGTGCCCAAATTCTTCAACGTCGAAATGACAGGAATTCTGATTGAGACCTTAGTTAAACCTCCTAAGCTGAACCTGAAGGTGACAACTTAATCTCTGAAAATTACAACTTTAGACCCCAAGTTTTCCAAAAACCAGGCAGAATCTTAGAGGATTTATATCCAATTCTGGTGCCTGTCATAGGAGACACCCTGATAACCATGCTTCATGGACGTGAGAGTGATTAGAACACGTGGAGACTGCTTACTGCACGGCTTAGTTAAGGCTGTATTTCATAATTAGCCTGGTTCCCTGGTACTCACGCCACAGTGCTATTCCATCTTCCTGGCCTGACCCCTTCAGGCAAA
This sequence comes from Carlito syrichta, assembly GCF_000164805.1. Classification (NCBI taxonomy): domain Eukaryota; kingdom Metazoa; phylum Chordata; class Mammalia; order Primates; family Tarsiidae; genus Carlito; species Carlito syrichta. Next base: position 515,715 of record NW_007248541.1, on the reverse strand, counting down.
CACCTTCCACACCGTAGGGAAACCAGGACAGAAATAACCTGAAGCAGCCACCTACCTCCATGATGGGGAACACTGTCCCTGCTTCTTAATATGCCCTGCCTGGTTTTTAATCTGCCTTACTCTCTCCCCAATCAGCACAGAACTTTTACTTAAGTAAAACAGGGTTTTGTGTGCACAGGCTGCAACAAACTATCATTGAAAGCAGGCTGGACACAAAGCTCAAAGGCTTAATCTAGAAATAGACAGAAACAGCATCTTTTCTGAAAGCCTCTGTCTGTTTCAACTCAGCCTCCCTGCTCACACCCGTTCCCAAAGGTCCCGGTCCCAACTCTCTAATACTCACAGTGGCCGCAGGGAACCCAGTTCATCACGAACCACCAGATGTTCAGCATGGAGGCGTGATGGTAGACGTGCAGGACGGTGATCTGGTGGTTGTTCTTACGCAGGACGAAAAAGAAGGTGTCCATGAACTCTATGAGTTTGGAGAAGTAGTACCACCAGAGGACACGAACGATCTACGAGGAAGGGGTCAAAGATTTAAGGCTCATCCTCAATGCTCCTCTGGAATGTCACTTCAAACAAGTTTAACATCCCAGAGTACAGTGTCAACTCAGAGAAGCCGGTTCAACTCAGAGAAGCCCGAGTGCCCCCACTGGCTCCAAATGTCCTTGAACCAAACTGGTGGGAGGGGGCTTTGAAATGACAACAGGGAAAGTTTTAAAAGGGCCCCTGACACCCTTCAAGATTCTAAAACAGGAGGCTCAAGGTTCAAAACCTTTAAGTCTGCCTATTCCCTTTAGACACCATCTGCAAAGCCATTAGCAGAGAAAAGCTGCCTGGAAATTGCTTTTGATCTCAGAGGCTGGTGTGGAACAGCTGACCTGATGTGAGACATGGAAGAAAAAGAATCAGAACCTGCAGTGAAGTCCCTGCTCAGTTATATACGTCAATCAGGCGCTCTAGGGACATGACTGCCCATGCTGGGCTCCAACTTTCAGTCTTTGATTAACAAAACAAAACAAAAAACCCCAAATCTCAGTGGAAACTGAATTCTATCTTTAGTATCACACTACCCAGAAGGCACTTACAGGAAAGATTTTAAAAACTTAAGACATTACCCTTAGGATCCTGTTTGTGGAAACAGACATCAAATACTGATAAATGCAGTATTTTCTCCCCAGTTAACTGTTAATAGGAGTTATTTTCACAAATAGGGATGGTTTGGTTTTCATTTTATACCTTTCATGTTGTTCAAATTCTCATACCCTGTGTACACATTGTCTTTTTCATTCTTTTAAAAATGTCAACAGCATTACCTAGAAGTGAGGTTATGAACCATCTTGTCTTTTGTACAATTTCCTTATTTAAAAAAAAAAGCAGGATATAATAGGTACGTATTTTTAAAAAGAGAGACAATACCTTCATGTCTGATTCCCCCGCACTGCGTGTGCCCTGACAGAAGAAGTTGTATCTGCCTTCCCATACTCCTGTCACTAACTGAAAAAGAAGAAAAAGTCAGTCACCGACACTGTCAGAACCACATGAAGCCCTACTTGATGACGCTTCAGTCGTTCCAGAAACTGTGAACATTTACCTTGGGTTGTGCTGAGACAAGTTTGCTCCAAGAAAAAAAAAAAAAGAACTGTAGGGAAGTGTGAACAAAGGGGACATCTTCAAGACGTGAGCCTTGATGTTCTGAGGTGCAGACACAATGACAGACTAAGGAGTGGGTCTGGAGTCGTGCCTGGGCTGTGGTCTTCAGACAGCCTACCCTTACCATGCTGCCTCTGCAGAATCCCCAGCCCCACCCCCACCTCCTATCATGACCTCCTTGCCCTGGTGCCCCCCCCCCATCTCAGGCTGCTTTCCCTATTTTTTTATTCCTCAGACTTGACTGTGCATCATCAGGACCACCTGAAGGGCAAGTGAAACCATAGATCTCTGGGGCTTCTGATCCACTAGGTTTGGGGGCCAAGAATTTATACGTCTAAGCAGTTCCAGAGGATACTGATGCTATTGATCCGGGTACCACACTCTGAGAGCCACAGCTGTAGGCCCAGAGATACTTCATCTACCATCATCTTCTTCAGGATTTCTTGTTGCTGGACATCCTATGGATGCATGAATTGGACTTTGGCAGATTGAGGAAATCGTGCCCACACCTCCAGATGCACCTGCGGCATGGTAGGCACTGTGGTGTCACAGAAAGGAACCCAGGACTGGGGTGCAAGCTCTACCTGATAGCCCTGTAGTTATCACCGGTTCAGGGAGCAGACCTCAGCTTCCTCCTTGGCACACAGTGACAACGAATGACTAGGGGAGACCTAGGACCCACTCTAACATCCAGACGGAAGGTTTGATTTCACCACCCAGTGTATCTCTACACGGTCCATCCACCATGCTCTAGACAAACGCCTCTGAGATGCTCTTCTCCACGTAAACTGTGGGCTCCTCTTCAGCTTTCTCCTGAAGCCCAGGGCAGCCTCGAGTTTTCCTAGTGACATCTGAGGTGCTGACCTCATCCTGGTGTCCAGCACAAGGAACTGGTCCCTGGCTCTCAAGACTTCCCCAGTTCTGTGGCAGCAGCATCATGTGGGAACTTACAGAAATGCAAACCTTGAACCTACCCCCTACTTTCAGGATCTAGAACTCTGGGAATGGAACACCAAGGTGGGCCTCAGAGTCCTGGGTCACAGACCCCTGTGAGAGTCAGTGCTGGGGTTCTCAAAGTATAGTCCCCACTAGCTGTACCGACAATACTCAGGAAGTTGCTAAAAATACACAACCTGAGGCCCCACCCTGGGCCTCCTGAGTCAGACATATCTGGGCGCGAAGCCCAGCAGTGTGCTTTGACAGGTGATTCTGCGGCAGCTGAAGTTTGGAAATCACTAGCTTAAAGCTGTGGGTCCCATTCCAGCTGTGTAACAGGATCACCTGAGGAATTTTAAACATTGCTCATGCTTGGCCTCATCCCAAGACCACTGAGCCAGAATCTTGAGGGGCCCTTTCCAAAGCTCAATGTAATTTCAATGTGCACTGGGAACCACTACCTTCATGCTACTGAGCCTCACATTTGAAATGGTCCACCTACCAGTGGCACTTTGGGAAAGGGGAAACTGAGAACACAGGACTCAAGAGGCTCCCGGCCACACACTCCCCACTGTCCTTGAACACAGAGTCTGTCCTGGTGCACGGTAGATGCTCTCCGGGGAACAGCAGGTGATCACAAGGATCTGAGAAATATCACAGTGCTTCCACCCAGTCTAATTTCAGAAATGCGCAAAGCAGGTATAGCCGCTGCACTCAGTGAGCGCCCTGCCTGCTATCTGACCGCTCTTCTATTAACTTCCTTTTTGCCACTTTCCTTCTGCTTTGTCACCTTCTACACACAGAAAAGCATGAAGAGTTAAAGAGTTTTCCTGGCCAAAGACCAACACAGGCATCTAGTGTGCTGCTGGGTCACTTTAGGATGAAGGCTTAGGAGGAAAACCTGAGCACCAGGCCAGCACCGAGGCCAGCGGCTGGTTCCCTTGGGGGCTCGCTGTTTTTCCTATAAAAAGATGAGGTTGGACTCAATTACCTCCAATGGATCTGTTCCAGTTTCCTGTCATTTCTATGTTAAGGCTTTAAATACAGACCACACACAAAATCTTCCATATGATCTTTAAAAGACCAGCACCCACATGGTGACTTATTGGAAGGTGCACTTTTTAAATTTTGGGGGTCATATGCTACTCTCAAAAGCCATGGCCGGGCAAGTAGGTCCCATGCAGACCTATCAGAGGTTCTAAGAATCAAGACACAAAGCCTCAGTTCCAAGGCGGGGCGGAGGAGGGGAGGCTGGCACATGTCCTCAAAAGACTGGGGGGTGGGAAGAGGGAAGTGGCCGGCTCAGCACAGCAAGGTGTTCTTCATTGCCCTTCCTTCCTCCTTGGCCCTTCCTTGCTCCCCAGGGGGAGACTGGTGAGCTACCTCCTGTGGCCGGAGGGCACAGAAAGGGAACTGAAGCTCCTTAGAGAGATTTTCATGAGGGTAAATGTGTGCAATTTAAAGGATATTCTTTATTTAAAACAACAGCTTTACTTGGCAAAATTAAGTAACTAACATATGATTGTTCTCATTAGAAATATTTTTGGAAACTATCATTTTACGAATCTTAAATCTAGGACCCACATCACTGTTTTTTTCCAGCTACTATTTTGGTTTATGGCGTCCTGAGACATCCTCAGTTGGTTTTTGTTCCTGACAATTTTAAAAATAGGGTGGTTGGGGTATGTATGTATGTATGTATGTGTGTGTGTGTGTGTGTGTAGAGGTACAGATGATTGCATTCATCAATGTCTAACTTGGCAGGAGTGGGGAATATCAAGAGAGCCTCTTAAGGAAGCAGATGACAAATTCTCCCTTGTAATTCTTGGGGCCCCTCAACCCCAAGGATGGGCACAGATTGAGGGGCTTGTGAGTTAAGCAGATGGCTCTCTCCAACACGCTTCCCTTCTTTCATCTTCAAGAAGGAATCTTGAAGTGAGAGACGGCCTGGACTTTTTTATTTTTTAAGTGGCAGGGCCTCACTCTGTCACCTAGGCTGGAGTGCAGTGACATGATCATAGCTCACTTGCAACCCGAGACTTTTGGGGTCAAGGAATCCTCCCACCTCAGCCTCCTGAGTAGCTGGGACTATTAGTGTATGCCACCACTCTAGGCAATTTTTTTCTTTTTTTGTAGAGATGGGGTCTCACTATGTTGCCCAGATTGGTCTCGCACTCCCGAACTCAAGCAATCCTCCCAAAGTGCTGGGATTATAGGTGTGGCTTTGGCTCTTTAACTAGTTAACCCCAAATTCCCCCTTTCCCCTGCTCATAAAAAAGAGGAAAAAAAAATCTCTGCATAAAATACCTACCGTCTTTGGAGATTAAAGAACTCAAACCTGAGCACTGAGTGGAGGACTTTCTTTACTACTGCAGCATAAACCAGGTACACATGCCGGAAGCTGCTCACTTGATGCTCCAGCACTTGACCCGAGCCCACCCTTCCTCCTGCAGGAGCCCCCTAAGCTTCACTGCAACACTCCTTCCAGCACCGACTAACACCTACCCCTTCTACGGGGGCCACTGTGCCCCTCGAACCATTGCGTCTTGTGCTTACAACCCCCCCAGTGATTCATCATTGCCTTCAGAATGAAATCCGAAATCCTAGGCTCAGTGGCCAGGTATTCAGTCCTCCATAGCCTTCCACAAGCATATTCTTCCCTCCTCCCTTAGCTACAGGCAACTGGACCCCTTCCCATTCTCCAAACGCCTCCCTCCTCAGTCACTACACCACTCAAGGGGAAAGAACATGGGTTTGGGCATCAGTCTCTTAAATCCTAGCTTCTGCACGTTCAGCCAGGGGACCTCGGGCAAGATAGTTCTACCTTTAAAGCTGTACTGCCAGGGTACCTCAGGCAAGGTAGTTCAACCTTCGAAGCTGTACTTTCCTCATGCCTCAAATCCTCAAATGGGCTAAACAATGAACTTGTCATGAAGTGCGTAATGCCTGTCTTACCCCACATGGCAAGCAGGTAAGTACAGTAAGTACTGGCATACTATTTTTATTCTTTTCAACTGGAACGCCCTCTGCACCCAGGTACCTCCATCTCCAGCTCTCAAAGTCCCATCTGTCCTTCAAAGTTCAGGTGAAATTCTATTCTCTTTTGTTTGCTCCCTTGAGCACTATAGCCTGTACGTCAGAACTTATTTCTCACCACTCACCCTGCTGTGACCTGTCATTGGTTAAGCCCTTTGCTGGGTGTGTTCTGTGCTGCTCTGCAGGGGTCCAAAGGGTGGTGAATGTGATTCCCGCATCATCAGGATCCAGTGCATGGACAGGTGGACCAGAGGTACCTAACAAATATTTGCTAAATGAAAGAGCTCAAGGCACCGCATTTCTTTCCTCCAGTCTAGGCCTAATGTTTAATTTACACACACACAAACACACAGAGAGAGAGAGAGAGAGAGAGAACAAGCAAGAGAGAACGAGAGAGCACACGCACGCTTCATTTTGTTTCTGCTTTGCAAATGGAGAAATTAAAATACCAGAAAGTATTTTAAATGAGGCTAAAATTTGATGATATTCATCTGAATTCTGTTCATGAGATTGAAAATATTCATCACCAAACTTCCTACTGGGGACACAACATTTTCAAATATCCCTGGCTTCAGAGGGAAGAGAATAATTCAACACACTAAGACCAAGGACCTGGGTAAAAGCTTATTCAAGACCCTCACCAAACCTCCATGCAATGGGTAAGAGAGGGCTCTGCAGCCTCCACCCCTGTCAGAGAAAGTGACGTGTCGGAGGGTGGTAGCCTATAGAGGCTCTCAAAGCCAAGGACTGACTGCCCCCAGCCTCACAAGGAGTATACCAGAGTGTACTCTAGTTAAAGTCATGTCAGCCACCATTTCCCATCAGGGCTCAGGCCTGGCTTCTTTCCAAAGAGCTGCCTTGGTCAATGCCCAGAAATCCATCAATCCATCAACTATGTGTACGCAGACACTGCAGGGTGAGGGCCTGGCAGGTTAGAGAAGGTGAGGCCCGGAAATAAGAGAAGGTGCCTGCCTTGGGCTTCTGCGAACCAGCTCAGGAGGGCAGGGCCATGTCACAATGAAAAAGCAGGTCACAACAAAGCCTGCAATTATCTACGCAATTCTCCACACCACCACCTACTCAGAGAACAACCCAGAGGCATGGCTGACATGGCTTTTTCCAAGTAACCAAGGCACAAATGGTACCACTGCAAACCCATATGTGCTTCCTCCTTCCCTGGAGTAAAGTGAGCCTTAATTAGGCCAGGGGCAAGTGAAGAGTTATCATTAAAACTCAGCCAGAGGCTTTTTTCTCTCCTTATGAAACAAATTCAATAACTAATGGTGGATCTTTTCATTGAGAGAGGAAAATGCAGGCGAGTATCACACCTGGGTCTGAATGACGCAATTCACAGGCTGAATCATTTTTAATGATGAGTTTTCCATCTATACCACATTTAACCACAAACGAGGTATAGCTTTTAGCACAATAACCATTTCCACAGTACTCTCTGGAATGCTACAGAGCACCTCAGGAAAAAAGGTCATTTGAAACACTTAAAGAAGTAGAAAAACATCCTGGGTGGCTCTTATCAGACATTCACCCCAACATCCCAAGATGAGAGTGCAAGAAGATAAACCCTTTCCAAAGAAGCCTGGTTGCTTCTGATGATAAGGTCTTGATGAGCTGTGCACATGGACCAACCCCTAAGCAGAAATGAAGTGCAAGGTCATAAAAATAGGGACTTTCCATGCTTGGATGCAACCACATCACAGGACCCAAGGCACTACCCCGGGTATGCAGTGCTGACACTTTTCACAGCTTTGACTGTTTCTTCGTGAATCCCCAAGTATGTATTTTTTAGATTTGGTACAAGCTCATATTTTAATAAGGAAACAGAGATCAAGAAGCGATACAGGTCACATAGCCTCTTGGTGGTACCACTGGGATTAGCACACAGGAATTCTCGCAGTTCAAATGCACCTCTAACAGCAGGCAGTTCCAAGCTCCAATGACAATTTTTTTTTTTTTAATTTTATCAATTCGTTATTATTATTGTAGAGACGGGGCTTCATTACATTGTCCAGGCTGATCTTGAACTCTGAGCCTCAGGCAATCCTCCTATTTCTGTCTCCCAAAGTGCTAGGATTGCAGGTGTGTCATCACACTAGCCTTCTTTGACCTTCTTTGTCTGTTTTTAAAACCTTACTACGAGCATGATGGAGATATTCTACCCATAAGAAACTCTTGAAAAGTAGACCCTTAGCCGCGTCTATGTCTTCAGCAGATGTCTGTTTTAAAATGAATCATTAGCTACTCTAAAATTAAAAGTACCGATTTCCTCTGGGGTTTAGCTGGCCAATCTTGGCAATGCCATCAGAGAATAGGGTCAGGTCAAACCATGTGGTTTTTAAAATTTCAAATCTTTCACGTCCAGAGCATCAAGAGGCCCATTAAGACAATTTCACACCTGCGACCTCTAAAAGTGTTTTTTTTCCTTCTCCTTATGACCAGGAACACCCTTGGGTTACAGATGAACGTAATACTCTTAGTTAAGTCATAAGAACAGGTTCTGTGCACTTGAGAAGTCTTCAGAACAAAACACAAAGAAACAGCTTGTCCTCAGCCCAACCTGTACCAGGTCTGCCTGGCATTTTCCCGGGTGCTTGGCCCTGCCCTCTTATACTTAGCCCTCTTCTCTCACTGTTCAGACCTCCTGGAACTTTCCCACCATAAGGATGGAAAAAGTACAGTGAGCATTATATGAGTTAGCCCCACAGTTGGCATGAGGCGAGCACTAGACAAGCCTTTGCATTAGATGAGTTAGTCCCATAGCTGGCATGAGGCGGGCACTAGACAAGACAAGCCTTTGCATTAGATGAGTTAGCCCTGTAGTTGGCATGAGGTGGGCACTAGACAAGCATTTGCATTAGATGAGTCAGCGCCGTAGCCGGCAGGGGAGGGCACTAGAAAGCCTGTGCTGTGATTCTCGGCAAATGTTCATTATTGCTGCTCCCAATGCTCGAAGGCCAATTAAGGGCTAAAGTGGTGCTGAAGCCCCAGTCAAAGCAGTCCTTGTATCACCTGGTGATAGGTTTCCGGCCCAGTGACTGACTCCCACTTTGCAGAGTTAAATTCGGTTTCACCAAGGGTTTGTAGAGTAACAGCTACACCAGTTGCAGAGCCAAGTACCTCAGGGTTTGTAAAGCCAGTTGAGAGCCTGAGGCCTGACTCAGGACCAGCCCCAAAGCCACCTCTCTGCAGAAGGCCTTTCCTCCTCTCCTCCGCCCCCTTTTGGGTGTGCATGAGGAACAAGGGAAGAACAGCTGCTTGCACCCTCCTCTCCTTCCGTCCCACTGTGAGGCATACTGTGAGGCATTCTCTAAGGTCGATGTCATTAGCTGCAAATAATTGTTTCCTCCCAGTCCCTGAAAGGAAGTTCTCTCCAAGCAAGGAATTTCAGTTGTAAGGAAACTAACAGTGAGGAGTACATTAGGCAAGGAATCAGGCCTTTCTTCTGAGCATTAGTCTCACCAGATGCTTCACCTTCTCTACACCTCTTTTGTTAAATGGGAAAAAGAAAAACAGTAAATAGCTTTTTCAAAGTATTTTGGTAAAGAAAGTAATTTTTAAATAAAATTCAATCATCAATTGCCAGGTTGTATAACTTTTTCCAAATCCTATTTTCCCACAATAACATATCTATTTTAAGACAGCCTGAAGGGAAAGAAAAACAACGGTTTAGAATATTATGTTTCCAAAGCAACTGCCCTGTGGTTCCATCAGCGGGCCTTCAAAGCCAGAGCCTGGGGAGATGTGTTCACAGCCCCACAATTAGAGGCTGGAAAGCATAAACCAAACAGCCAGCTCACCAAACACTCCATTTCCTTTCATCTCTCCAATAAAAAAGCCATCAAAAATTTTCAAAAGAAGTGCAAAGAAAAAAATTACTGACTTCTGGTTCTAGCAATGTAGCAAACTGAACAAAGGTAGAACCGACTTGCTCACCACAAACACACAGAGAAATGCGACATAAAACACACTATAAAACATCGATTCCTACTTAGAAGGTGCCCCCACCCCAAATTATTCTTCAGAGAAGAGGAATTCAGTTTACATTCAAAGACTTCCTTTTATGTGGGAAGACAGGTTTACCTGAGAGACCTCAGCAACACTAGGCTGGGATGCTTACACAGAACACTGGACAAACCTTTGTTTCTGTTTTAAGAGGTAAAGATATTCAACACAGGGCTAATAATTATTCCAGAGGCATGATTTCACAGATGTAGCCGAAAGCAAACTTTTTACAAACTACTTCAAAAAGCAATACGGCAAATAGTTAAGTCTGGAGATCAATACCATGAAATCTATACCACAAGGGGGGAAAAAACCAATACTTCCATGCTATGAAATAAAAAAGGGGACAAGCAGTGAATGTTTAGAAATAAAAGATATACCATCATTTAAATACACAATAGATGGATGAAACAGTAGATCAGAAACAACCAAAGAGGGTATGAGTCCACTGGAAGAAAGTAAAGCTTTAAAAATCACCTGGGAAGAAAAAGATGACCCACCAATGAACAAGAGTTGGAATGCAGCCGATATCTATGAAATAAATCCTCAAAGTGTTGAGGAAAAATAACGGTTAACCTAGAATTCTAGGCCCTGCTCAAACGCTATTCACGTGTAAAGGCAAAGAAAACGATTCTCAAACAGAAATGAAGAGATCGCCCCTTACAGAAAGAACTACTTCAGAAGGCACAAATTAAACTAAAAACAGGGACACATTTCACAGATCAGGAGCGAGCAAAGGAAGTCAGTCAGTACCAACTGCAATAATGGGGATTGTTCAGGACCTTTAAAAAAAAAAGGAGGAATAACCCGTGACAAAAGTAGCTTGGATGATTGGGGGGTGGGAGGGTGGTCAGAGTTAAATTCTAAGGTCCTTGTTCTGTTTAGGAGACCAGAAATTCTGCTTCAGCTGAGACTTAATAAAGTCAAAGAGGCATGGTGAAAAATGACTGCTGACCAAATAATAGAATGAACAGAAATGTTCATATTCGTAAAATTAAAAAAAAAAAAGATGAGTAAAAAATTTCAGAAAGAAGGAAAAAAAGGGCAAAGCAAACACATACACATACACAAAATGACAAAAAGTATAGGTGCACCCCATCATAGGGTGCTGCGCTTTACTGCATTTTGTAGATACCAAAACTGGTTTGTTTTTTTCTTTTTTGAGGCAGGGTCTCACTCTGTCACCCAGGCTAAAGTGCAGTGGCACAATCACACCTTACTGAAGCCTCAACTTCCTGGGCTCAGGTGATCCTCCCAACTCAGCTTCCCAAGTAGTTGGAACTAGAGGTGCTCAGCACCACACCTGGCCAATTTTTTGTAGAGACGAGGTCTCACTATGTTGCCCAGGCTGGTCTTGAATGCCTGGGCTCAAGCAATCCTCCTGTCTCAGCCTCCCAAAGTGCTGGGATTACAGGTGTGAGCCTCCACACCGGGAACTGTTTATTTTTTAAATAGGGGTCTGTGGCAACCCTGCATCGAGCAAGTCCATCAGTTCCACTTCTTCAACAGCATGTGTATACTTACTTGTGTCACATGTCTGTAATTCTCATAATATTTCAAATTTTCTCACTATTTTAAGTGCTGAGGTGATCTGTGATCACTGAACTTTGATATTACTATTGTAATTGTTTTGGGGTGCCACGAACCGCACCTGTATAAGATGGCAAACTTAAGTGCTGTGTGTGTTCTGACTGCTCTAGCAACTGGCTGTGCCCCATGTCCCTCTTCTCCTCAGGTCTCCTAATCCTTGAGACCCAACAATATTGAAATTAAGTTAATCAATAAACAATAGCCTGTATGTGTTTGAGTGAAAGGAAGAGCAACTTATATCAAAAGCTAGAAATGATTGAGCTTGGTGAGGAAGGCCTGTCGAAAGTCAAGACGGGCTCAAAGTTAGGCTTCTTGCATCAGTGAGCCAAGATATGAATGCAAGGAAAAAGTTCTTGAAGGAAATTAAAAGTGCTGTTCACTGACAATGCACCTGGTCACCCGAGAGCTCTTATGGAGATATACAAGGGGATTGTGACTTGCTTTATTGCAATATTTAGTTAACTGTGGTGGTCTAGAATTGAACCTGCAATATTTCTGAGGTGTGCCTATCTATACTCCAAAATAACAATTAACATGTTAAATAAAAAGAATCAAATTTCCCATTAAAAGGCAAGCGACTGTCATATTCAATCATTAAACTCCTATGTGTATACGCCCAAAATACCTATCACATTTGCACAAGGAGACATGTCTAAGAACATTCTATGTGGCACTGGTAATTAAGTGATCTACATAAACAACCTCCATGACCATCCAAAGAAACATGGATAAAATGGTATAAAATGGCCAGGCTCGGTGGCTCAGCCTGTAATCCCAGCACTTTGGGAGGCCGAAATGAGTGGAATGCCTGAGCCCGTGGGCGTGAGACCAGCCTGGACAACTTTACTGATGAGACCTCGTGTCTCTACAATAAATTAAAAATTAACTGGGCATGGTAGCATGTCTGTAGTTCCGGCTACTTGGAAGGTTGAGGCGGAAGGCTCGCTAGAGCCCAGTGGGTCGACGCTGGGGTGGCCGTGAGTATGCCATGGCACCCCAGCCTGGGCGACAATGTGAGACTCCAACTCAAAAAAAAAAAAAAAAGGTATAAAATGAAATAATACAAAGCAGTTAAAATCGATGAATTAAATCTGTGACTCAAGATGAATTCATCTCAAAGTACATTAAAATAATCTATTTGAAAGGAGCATAATCAGTACATCATCCATGTAAATTAAACTGTTTAGAATGTATCACATATTGCCACGTGTACATATATGTGTAGTAAAAGTATAAAAACATATTTGAAGATAAAATACAAACTTTAGAAGGATGTCATGTTTGGAAAGGGACTGGACTTCAGATGCATTTTTATAATGTTTTCTTATTTAAATAACAAAAAAAAGCAAACGTGTTAGGTCCACAGAGATCATCTATATGATTTTACTTTACATATTTTCAAGTAGCTCCAAGATTACAATTTAAAAGAAACACTGCAAAGGAGAGAAAGAGTAAGTTTGGATTTATGCCAAGCCAGAAGCATCTACCCAGCTATCAATTATCTTTTCAACATTACATTTTCAGTGCTCTGAGTATTTGAAAGAATTCTTTCACGCACCATTCACAACATATGGTTCTAACTGCAAGGGAAGAAACATACACAGATACTCCAAAAATAGTCTTGTTTGTAACCCATGATTTATCTTGATTGCTAAATAACATAAGAGTGTGGTTCTGACATTTGCTTTTTCCTATCCTAATAGTCAGGATACACTTGGTGGTGTGATCAGCCTTATGAACCACAGGAAAGAAGAGATGGGGAAGGAACCTTTTTTCACTCTGGCCTGAGCTGTGTGCAGGGGTGGGATGTTAAGGGCACATCATGGGAGCAGAGCACTTTCACGGAAAGGAATGTGTCATGTTCCCTGGGAACAACAGGGAGGCCAAAGAGGCTGGAAAAAAAAAAAAAAATCACTGCTCTGGAGCTGAGTCTTCCTCCTCAGTGATCTTGTTCCTGAGATCACTGAGGAACTGGACATGACACGGAGGAACTGGATCGCCAGGCAGAGGCAGGCTTGGGTCTGAAAGGGAGAAGGTGTTTCAGGGGAGGAAGCCCAGAAGGATGAAAAAGCCTGGTGCTGGCGGGGGCTTCGGCAGAGCTGTGCATAATGGACAGGCTAAGAAAGGCCGAGTGCTCTGCCGGAGGAAAGGAGCCAGCCAGGCTTTCAATTCAGTATCCCTGGGGTGTTCAAAGCCATGTGCCCTGTTCAACACTGACCCTGCTCCCCAGCAGCTGCTACAGAGTCCAAGGCCCCACAGGGACGCTCCCTTCTGGACTGTCACAAACCAGGCAATTAGATCCTCTCTGCCTGGGGTCCACAGGTCAGAGGCACAGCGTGAGAAGAGCAGACACATTAAAATGGCTACACGTCAGGACAGAACAGCTGCCTGATGCTCGGAGGAGTTGAAAGTGGCTTTGACGGCTCACTGGATGGGTCGGGGAAACTCTGACCAGCCCGGGGAAGTGGCTCAGAGTAAGGGGAAGCCACCCTTGCACACCACGTAGGCAGAGGTTCTCAGATTTAGGATTGGGGACAAGAGGAAAGACTTACGGATAGTCTGAAAACTTGGGTTTTTATTCAGATGAAACATGCCCTGAATCTCAGAGGGTAGAAAGGCACACAGGATTTTTATGTTTACTCTGAGGGCACAGTTTTGCAAAGCACAGTAACTAATGCAGACTAGGTTATGCCTCTCTCCTTTAAAACTTGGAATTCCATTTCTGAGCCTTTACCATGGACTGTGATGTTAGGCAATCCCTAATTTAATGAGCAAAACCAAAAACGCTTGCCTTTTATACTTTCAAACTAAAACATACCAGTGCTCAAATATATGATTTTTTCCCCTGGAAATAAACACTAAAGTTAATGAAATAATTAGAAGCAATACCTCTTCTTTTAATTTTGTTTTCTATCAAATGCATAAACTATGAACAAGTCTATATTCCTTCTACATTTTAAACTCAGTTTTATAGCTTTAAATTGAGATTTCATTATTTTTCTCCTAGTATCTTTAAAGGTCCGGTGACTCCTTGTTCATTTCCTTCTTATCTCCCTTCCTGTCAGACTTCTCCCTGTCTCCTTTAAGTGACACTTAATTTTATTTGTATTAACCCATAACTTGTCAAGGCAGCTGTGAACTTAAGCCCCAGAATTAAATAAACAAAAATACCAATGGCTGTTTATTTATCTTAAAAATTCTTTATGGACCCAAATATGCCGATAAGTAGGAGGGTAAATAAAGACTAATCATAATGACCACGCACAGGTGTGTGACCACAGACAAGTGGCTCCAACTCCTGGGACATTTCTCTAAGAGGAGAGGCCCAATTGAGCTTCGTGACCTCAGTTTGTTTCATTGTAAAACTCCACAACAACCCTTCTGTGTCTCAGCATTCAACAGAACAGAGATGCTGAGTGCTAAAAGGAAAACCTGAACGCACAGCAAAATAGCTAAAGGAAAATTTTAAATGAAATTTAAAACTAAATGAAAAAATTTAAATAAAATTTTAAACTTGACAAAGGACACAATAATGGTATTACTGATGGGTTTACATACTTATAGAAAAATAGTCAGATAAAAATCAAACGTAAATATCATCTAACTAAGAGTACTAGGGTTTATTTTCAACTGAGACACAGCTCATCAAGATATATTTTTACAAACTCGATTTAATTTAGGGAACCATTGTCTCCTTGCCTATCTCACCCCTCTAAGTGCTCTACAGTGTGAGTTTAAAATGCAGTTTTCTCCTTTGTGTACTTCTTAAATCTCTGTATTTGGTGCTCAGTCATTGCTCAAAGTCCTCTGTTGTTTTCTCCAAGTTGTCAGAGAAGAATCTATACTTTAGATTATGGTGTGCTCAGAGACCCCCAAATCAGATGCACATAGCAGCAACATATACAGCAATTTTCTCCCCCTCTTCACCAGGAAATTATCTGTTTAAGAGGTTCAATGATGAAGACACAACTATCTCTAGGGCTTGGGTAGCAAATAAGGCAAGTGCTTAACTTATTTGAGAATCACATTAACTATTTTTCTTTGTAATAGGGCTATGTGTAAGAATAAACTATACATGCTTTCTTAAAGAAATGGCTCTATCCTCTATCAATTATGAAAAACCTGACAGCTTGCTGCGGTTCTGTCCCTTGAACACTGAGAGGTGTACAGTGTTGGGGCCAGGAGTCAGTCACTCCTGGGCACCTCCCCTGCCTCCAGTCCTGCAGTATCCATCCTGGAGGCTAATTAAACTGCCTTCATTCTAGAATAGGACAGGAAAAAAAGCACAAAAAGGAGTTGTAAGCATTTCATGGAGTGTCAAGTATACAAGCAATGCTAGTAGCATTTACCATTCTACTCACCAAATCCATACCTTGGCTTATGAAACAGAAGTGGGAGAACAGGACCCAGATCTTCCAGAGCTGATCATCGTACCTCTGAGGATCACACACAGTGTTTCCCACGGACTCACCCCCGCCTTGCCCACACTCCCTACCACACACAGCCATGGCGACATCAACACAGCCTGGGGCTGATGGAGAATTCGTTTCTTCTTCTGAACACTAATTTTAAGATTCATATCGATTTCTCTCTTTTCCTCTCCCTGCCTTCTTTACTACTCCTTAAAGATTTAAAACCATAATAAAAGGCTGAAAGCCTGAACAGGAGCACTTGTACATCCATTTAACGGATGGCTTAATTCTCCTGAGGATTTACAAACAAGTTTGTATCATAAGCCTGAAAAGCAGGTGGGCAGGCCTTCCCCCAAAAGGGACACAAAGCGTGCTTCCTACCAGAGGGCAGCCTTTCTTCCAGTTAGCTTTAAAGACTACAGTATTATCCCTCCCCCAAACAGGCAGAAGTGTTGATTCCAAGTTGCCCTTCATGAATTAGCAGAAAGGAACACATAGTAAGTTACACCTGCCTTTGAGATCATCAAATGTGATTTTCAATATTTCAGTCATGTAAAAGAAATAACTGGGCTTGAATTCACATAGATCATTGAAAACCTAAATGCAGATCTCACTAGTCTCTCCTTAGCTTTTTTTTTTTTTTTTTAACTAAGATTTGACAAGTTACAGCTCAGGACAGAGAGCCTGACTTACTGAAAACATACCAAGCACAAGTACCACCCACTTCCTTCCTTCCAAACAAGAAGCACTTACTAAATGCTTAATAACAAAATGCTCACAGATCTGTTTTCCATATTTTGTTCATTTCTCGCTCTGTATTTTGCTTACATAAAAGTATTTTTGAAAATATTAAATTCTGAATACCATATGAGACATAAATAACAAAAGAATCAATAGCAAAGCCTTCTATTTTAGATATTCTGGAAGGCATATTTATACAAACAACTTTGACATTCTGATAAATCAATTTTAAAACATACTCAAAATGCATCAATATACGCCCAGTTCTCTCTCCAAGCCAAGTGGCTGCCTTTCCTCATTTTAGGAATACAATTTAAGACAGTGATAAGAGTACAATTAAATGAGAGGAAGACCGTTTTAACCTTTGACCTACCTCACAGAACATATAGAGAGACAGCAACGTGAGTCCGAGGTTATACACCACTAAAATACCCCGGCATGAGAATGGCTGTCTATTTCTCATATATTTTGGTCCCAGCCATACGATTAGTAAATATATGACAGTGCAGATAAATGTAGGTATATAGTTGTCCAGAAGAAACCATCCTTTTACTCTGGTATCTAAAAAATAATAAAAGACAAATATTAGTGCTATATAAAGATAATCCCAACTTTTCAAACATTAAAAAAAAGTTCTGTAACTAGTATTACTGCTCCTAATTCCAACAAAGCAACCACAAGAGAAGGCACAAATTTCCAACACACATCAAATAGGAAGATGCTCCTTGCTACATGTTCTAAACCACAATGTATATTATTCATGGCTTTTGATAAGTAAAATTATCATAATAAAATAATTCAAAGAATTTTAAAAACAAAGAGAAAGCTACACTTCCCATTCACTGGATTTATTAGCCAGATCTGTTGGATTAATGAAACCCCAAATGGCTGTCGGCAAACTCTGAAGTCCTCCACCTCTGCCAAGTGTCAGCAAGTCTGTCCAGTACATGCATACCCAGGACGTGTGCCACTTTGCCAGGACAGTGACACTGTCATTGATGAGACAGAGTGGCATCTGCTGCAAGTGTCATGGTCGACAGCAGAGGAAACAATTATTAAAAAACAAAAGAAGGTGAAGCAGCAGTGGTGAAATAGGTGCCTGGTTAGGGTCCTGTATTTAAGGAATTTTGTGAAGAGTAGTAGTTTGAAGGAGACGACCTACGTTGACTCAAGGGAGCTGCTGGTACAGGAAAGACCCCACCAATCCCTATCTTCTTTCTTGGGCAGGGAGGAGGAGGCAAGAGAGAGGAAAATAGATCCAGGAGTTGCCAGTAGCCAATGGACAGGCATCCTGGGATGGCGGTGAACTCCCTGGCAGCCAGAACCCTTTGGTGCCTTCTGCCCCCAAAAGGATTCAAGATCTTCCCCTGGCTGAGCTCCTGGAAGCTGCGTCAGCTGCACGTTCCCCTATGCATTTTGTTATGACAATTTCCCCAAACCTGAGGCTCCTCAGTCTTATCTCCCCACAAGGCCCCCAACTTCGGAGCTCAGAGGCAGATGCAGGACTCAACTCCTGTGTCTTTGGAGAAGCGGGTGCTAGTGGGGACAGCCTCTGCCCTCTTGGACCTTGTAGCTGGACCATCTTGCTACTCTCTGCGATATGTTCCCCCTGATCTCCTGGGACAAGGTTCAATAAAGCCTATGTCCAATTGGGAAACTGTCAGTCTTCCTTTCTTGCAGACACTGTCAACATCTCCAGACTTTCTCTCATGGCTTGCTTTCTTTGGCTTCAGGAGGCGATGCCCTCCATATCCTCCCCCACTAGTTATGCTTGGGTGGTGGAGGGTGTTACTGTCAGTTCTGAGAAACTGGTAGTTCACAGAAGTCCTTCAGGGAAGTGGCTGGCCCCAGAGACTGTAACCAGGGTATTCTTAACACCTTTTGTTCTCAGCTCTGGGCCTTGGTCTCCAATTCTGAGAAAACAAGTTCCCACTTAGCAACTAACATGAGACTATCACATGTTTTGTAACAAATACATATGTCACAAATAACAATAAATGCGTGTGCGTGCGCGCACACACACACACACACACACACACACACACACACA
>NW_007248541.1:487154-497260 GCF_000164805.1 Carlito syrichta | reverse complement strand
ACCCCCCCCCCCCCCCCCCCCCCCCACCCAACCCCCCCCCCCACTCCCGGGATTTTTTAATCTTAAAGCTCTGTTTTACACCTTGCTTTACTAACTTCATAATAGATCTTCTCTTTCCAACTGACAGGTATCCATCTTCCCACAATGCCAGGTGCTACTGGGCAGCTGGTCCTGACCCTAACCAGGCAGTAAAGCTTTAGGACCTCACCAATCACGATGGTCCTCACAGCCTTTCTCTGGTGACTGGTTCAGGTACAGGCACGTGAAGCAACTATGACCACTGAACTCTGGGGACAGTTTCCTTATGTTTAAAACCACACAAATGAAAAAATGTCCTTCTCCTCCTCTGGGTGTGCTGCCTGGAGCTGCTGCAGCCGTTATGCAATCTGGGAAGAGGGGAACCCATTCTGAGGACAGAGCTGCTGATACATGAGGGTGGCAAAGTAGAAAATGACACAAATAGGGGTCCTTGGCTCCCATTATAGAGCCCCTGAAATAACTGCGAAGTTGCCCTATTTGGTGATATAAGCCAATAATTTTGATTATTGTTTCAGCCATTTAGAGTTCGATTTTCTGTCCCTTACAGCTAAAGTAAGGCACTGTCTAGACACAAGCATGTGCAGATGGATTTAACCTGTTCTTTTCAACTGCCTGTACACTAATTTCTTAACCTTTTCCCTACTGATGGGCACCTGGATGATTTCCTGACAAACAGTGTTGGAGTAATCCTTATACACATCTTTGCATAACTGATCAAGATCTGCCGTGAGATGAAGTCTTAGGAATAGACCAACAGAGTCAAAGGGCACATGAATTTTAATTTCAACAGAAGGCACAATAGCCCTTCAGAGAGGCTGCACCAATTCAGCCTTTTCCCCACACTCTCGGTAATATCACAAATGGAATGGAACCTATTATTCATCTTTATCATACTAGTCAATGAAGTCCTTGGTCGTTTTCTTTTGCATTTTAAAAATCAGGAGAAACTGAGAATCTTTTCTTCTGTTTAAAAGTCATTTGCAGTTTTTCTATGAATCTTTCTAAAAAGTTGCCTCCCATAGGTAAGGTATTAAAAGACATTGCAAAGGACATTGAAAAAATGCAATGAAGCTGATTTACCTTCTAAAAGACAATACAAGATTAAGAAACATATAACAAGTGAGTTCGGGTGCATATTTATGATGCAAAGTGAGAAGATCTTAAAAAGTCCTTGAAATGGTGAAAGGGGAAGAGTTTTCAACTCCTATTGCAACAGTGCATTTTGAAAACCAGTTTCTTTTAGAGGCATGAATTGAGAAAAATGTACCACGGGCATGGTGAAATCGACAGTGTTCTCAAGCTAAAGGCTTTACAGCATAATTTGATCCTCAGTTAAAGTCAACAGAGGGTCACCACGGGCCACCCACAGCAGTTGACTTTTCCATGTCCCTTGTTATCCAGGATCAAGTTTTGGTTTTATCATAGAAAATGCTAGCGTTTTCTAGAATCTCCTCATGCAACATTTACAAGTGACTGTAAGTGGGCAGGGGGTGGCATCACGGAAGGTAAGCAAACCCCAAAACCACCTTACCTCGGGGGCCCAGCAATGCCTTGAAATAGGTACTAAGTGATGCATCAAAATGTTCCATTTTAAAACCTATTAGGGAAAAAAAAGATATCGATTAATCTCAACTCAAAATGGTTTCTATACAATATTTTTTCATAAAAGAACAAGAACAAATTCTTTTCAAAGAATATTCTACGGACAAGGTTAAGTTCCTCGTGTTAAAACCAAAAAGAAAGTTTTTTTTTTAACTCACAGAAGTAAATTCTGCATGAGTTCTAATGTGAAAATCAAAAGGAAAGACTCAGTTCCATGAATTCACTCTATAAAAGAAGCGCCAGTTTTCTGGACTTTTCTCAGTTCCATAAAAACTCTTTCCGTGAAAATGAAATCTCAGTGGGGAGAGGAGTGGAAGTCACTGGAATGAAAGGTGGCAGACAGGAAGAGAGCCCGCCTGGGCAAGAACCGAGACTTGAGGCAGGACACCAAAGGCAGGAGAGCCTATCAGGGGACAAACACCACAGCGAAAACACAGTGTCCTCTGCTTGGTACTTTTATCAGCTATTACTTTACAAAATACTTCATTGTCCACAGTAAAAAAAATTCAAATATTAAAAATGGGGGAAAAAAAGGGTAAAGCCACTCTGTCAGAAAGAACCTAATGATAATATTTCTTGGGTATACTTCCAGAGATCTTTCCTCTTTTGAGCACAAAAGAGGTCATGCTAAATGGATGCTCTTACAGTTGTGGGTTGTAACCCATTAGTAATGAACATGTCAACTTAGCATCAAAAATAACTGATCATAACAGAGAGTCAGAGTGCTTTGCTTTTAGTGAGAAAGAGTACTGTGTCACAAAACTTTATCATGTTTAAGTATCATGCACTATTCAGCTGTGATGTAAAATATATTCCTATTGTGAGGGCCACAGTTAAAAAAAACCCAAAAACCCAGAAAAACATTTACATATTGAAGTGTGTCTATTACTTGCTGGTAAAACACCTTGAAGACAGTAGTTTTCTACTTCATGAGATTCTATAGCTCCTTGCATTTTCCCCATATTTAAGATTTATATTTGGAGGGCAGCTAAGCATCTTTTCATATGCGTACTGGCTAGATTTTCTATATTAAAGTTAGGAGAGGAACATTTTCAACTTTTCTGGCCATTCCTCTTATAGGAAAAACCACCAATATTATAACCTCCAAGGGCAAAGGCAAAATTGGTTTTATTAATTAAGTTGTAAATTCTTTAGCAATATGTTTCTTCCCCAGCTTATGTATTCTTTGGCTAATTCTGAGATAAACTACTTCATCTATGAAATTCTAGATGTTCTAGGTTCTAGCAGTTGCAATTAAGTCAATGCAGCCTGGATGAGAGGTAGAGACAGGAGGAGCCGTGAATGACACTTGGAAAGTAGTTAGTAGGGTTCTGTCCTGCCCAAGGGTGCTTGGGAAGGGAGTGACTCCCTCAACCCAAGGCTGGAAACCAGGAAGGCATCAACTCCCACAATAATCAGGTCAGCCACCTTGGCCCCTCAACAGCTAGACAACCTTGGCACTAAGTCACTTCTGCAACCCAATTAAATTCTTTTTTTTTGAGTTGGAGTCTCACTCTGTCACCCAGGCTGGAGTGCAGTGGCCACTCCCGGCCACTGCAGCCTCGACCTGCTGGGCTCCGGCAATCCTTCCACCTCAGCCTTCCAAGTAGCTGGCACTACAGGCACACGCTACCACGCCCGGCTAATTTTTGATTTATTGTAGAGATGAGGTCTCGCCAAGTTGCCCAGGCGGGTCTCGAACCCACGGTCTCGGGCAATCCACTCACCTCAGCCTCCCAAAGTGCTGGGATTACAGGCTGAGCCACCGAGCCCGGCTCAACAATTAAATTCTTGACACACAGTAGTCCCCTCTTATCTGCGGTTTTGTTTTCAGAGGTTTCAGTTACCTGCAGTCACTCAGAGTCTGAAAAGACTAGATGGAAAATTCCAGAAACAATTCATAAATTGTAGAGTGCACACCATTCTGAGCAGTATGATGAAATCTTGCATGGTCCAGGTCCATTCCCCCCCGCTTCCACGTGGACTGTTCCATGAACCCTCCCTTTGCCCCGAGTAACCCACTGATGACATGTTCCCCACTGCAAGTCAGTTGGTCCTCTTAGCTACCAGATGACTGCCCAGAGATGGCAGTGCTACTGTTCAAGTAACCCTTATTTTGCTTAATTGTTCTATTTTATTATTAGCTATTGTTGTTCATCTCTTACTGCACTTGATTTATAAATTCAACTTGATCACAGGTATGTACATACAGAAAGAAACAGTACATGTAGGGTTCAGTACTATCTGAGGTATCCACTGGGGTCTTGAAATGTGTCCCTGCTGACAAGGGGGACTAGTGTTCTGCATTCCTAAAAAAGACCATTTTGGTCCCAAGCCATTTTCCTCCTCTAGATTGAGCCTCTTTAAGAGACATAAGTTCTAGAAAATCCTGGTGTTGAAAGAATAGGCTTAGCCTTACATTTCCTAAAGATAATTCCTCTTTAAAAAGAGTCCACAGTTAAATAAGTGTTTTTATCTGTCAAGAGCTATTATAAGTCCTGCAGTTAAGGTTCTGCTGTGTCTGTTTTTTCAATATCTGCTGAAAATCATCTAGAAAACCAAAGTTTTGGAAGACAACCATTCTGCTTTTGTGAAATCTAAACCACACTAACACAGTTTAATTTCATCTATAATAAATGGTACACCATGTAGATGGAGGACACCGGGTCTCTCAAACCCCACTGGCTGCATGCTAAACAGCCAATCAAAAGGAGGCGGGGAGAAACAAGGCCAAAAGGCCAGGACTACTGGACTGAATAACTGATGGATAAGCTGCTGGCTGAGGACAGGTTTACCCTCCTTCAAGACATTTAAAAATTTCTATCCTATTTATTACCTGATGGGCAATACTCACTCCCTGATGGGAGTAATATTGTACATTAACTGTACAATAACCAGATCTTAAGCTTGGACGGTCTTTAAGCAAGTACTCTACAGAAGCATGACACAGATTGGCAAATTAATGGTTCAGTGCTGTGCTCTTTACTAAGAACTAGAATTTGAAACCCATTAAAAAAAAACTTATTAGCAATATGATCTTGGACAAGTTATTTAATCTCCTTTCTGAAAAACAGGGAAAACAGTAAAGTAACTGCTTCTATGTTTAAGAGGATCAAATGCTTTAATACATACAGACCCTTAGGGCAATGCCTGGTTATGCTACGGGGCCCTCAATAAGTGTTTCTTACTGTATGTCTGCCACAGGATTGACCCTATGGGAAATAAGTCAATCATCCACGCTATTCCTGCTTCTCAGCAGAGGCATCACTGCATTCCAATGGCAACAACCACTGTCCTGTGCCCTGTGCATCATTAACTGTCCCTGATAACTGTCCACTACATCTCATCAGTGAGCCCTAATCATTGTGACAACCCACAACATCCACTTCTTCCAAGCCCTAACATATCCCTAGGGGGATAAAACAAAAGGCAGGAGGGAGTTAATATCTCAGGAGAGACATCTGTCAGAAAGAGATGTTATCTAAACATAAAAAACTAAAATGAATGTACTAATTAAACAAATAATAAGCACCTACTGTGTACAAAGGACTGATGAATTATAGAAATAAACACAAAGGTGCATGCCTGGAGACCTAAAAAAAAAATGGAAAACTCACAATGGGGAGAAGCAGCCAGATGCAATAAACGAGAAACAAAACCCAGTTTGCAAGTGAGCAGATGCTAGGATGATGCAAACTAATACAAGCTGCACGTATACACTCAACACCACGCTGCCAGAATAAAATGCAGATACTATTATTCCGGGATGGATCCTTGGGAATGTGTCTAACAAAAACAATAAAGGAACCAATTACTTCTTTACCTAGAGGTCTTTCAGAGGGCTGCAACCAGTTTGGGTTTCTATATAGAAGAAGATGGAGAAGCGGGAAATAAAAGTGAAGAAATATTTAAAAATGACAAAATGCACACTGGTGGGGCTGGGGCGGGAGAACATTAGTGGACTTGGAAAGAAAGAGAGGCCCAGGAATTGCAATAAATGACCTATTAGTGTAAGGACAATAGCTCAGGACACAGTCCGACTCAAGAATCTAGGCTAACGTCACAACAGAAAGCAGCTTGATTCAACAGAAGGAAAGATTTCAGTCCAAGAGTACTGAGCCACAGCAGGCTACCAAAAGAGACTGTGGAACTGAGTAGCTGGAGCTGTGGAAGAATCCTGTCACAAGCCATCTGTCCCGAATACACCCGAATACTCTCAGTCTAACCCCGTCTCTAAACGGCCCCGCTGAGGCCGGCAGGCACAGGAGGACTCTCACGTCTCTATTCAGTGAAATGTCTTCTCTACAAAAGCACACCCAAGAGGTGATTTTTTTCGTCAAAAACAGTGCATCTGTTCTTAGGCTGCATCTCTTCAAAGCTTGAGAATTCTTCTCTAAGGTTTGCAGAACTTTTCACAACCAAACTTAGCAACGTACTGAAATAGCTAGCAAAACATTCTCTAAAAGAACAGATAACGTGGAAAACAAGGATGGCAATTTTCAAATGAGTTCCTGCTTGTTGTTCCTGAAACACCTAGGATGAAAAGGGAGGTGGGGTGGGTGTAGGTGGCCTGTGGAACACGGGCCTCTCGTCAGGAGCATCCTGATCCTGTGACTCCCTGGGCCTGATTCTCGGCTCAACGTTGGCATGTTAAATATTTTGCCCATACTCCCTCTGCCACACCCACAGCTGGAAGCATACTATAACCTTCTCAGACATGGCTGTTTGTTTTTCACACGTTACCAAGAGACATCTTCAACAATGGTTTCCTCTCCTCATTGACTCAACACAGTGTCATGTTTCCATCCAGCCAGCTACACATCTAGGGTCCCTCACTTTTTGTTCAATCACACACTCTGCAAGTTCCAGGCACTGGGGCCCTGAGGCCCTAAGATGACAGGCTGGTGAAAAGACTATCAACATATACTAATGACAAACAGAAACAAACACACATATAACATGATATGCAAAAGAACCATTAGCAAGGAAAAAAAAAAAAAAAGCAGAGGCCAGGGAGTATACTCAGGAAGAGGGAGTTTCTTTTGGAAAATGTACTCAGAGAAAGTGGCCACAGAGCAGGGGCCTGAGTGGTGGAGCAAGCCACATGTCTGTCAGGGGAAAGGTGAGTGCACCGTTTAGAGGTCAGGTGAGTGCAACAGCCCCACAGCCAGGGCATGCTTGGCATGCTCAAGGACCAGAGGCCAGGACAGGAGTGGGCAACCCCATGGGAGACCTCCATCCTCTATCTGATGCCCAGGCCTTGCTCAGCAATGGACAGGGGTCAACTGCATGGCAAGTCTTGCAGAGAGCATGTGGCCGACGGGCTGGAGACAGAAAAAGGTGCCAATCCTTAACTGTGCACACTGCCACCATCCTCTCACCCTCCTGACTGCGGCCCGCCTGCCAGCAACGTGCCCTTTTCATTTGCATCTCCCTTGCTGAGTCTCATCTGCCATGGCACATGAACAGGACAAAGGTCTCAGCAAATGAATTCTTCACAGTCCGGCTGGGCTGGCCTGTCCTGCTGGGCAAACTGGGCACTCGCTGAGTGGTCCGTGGGCTGAGCTATGCTCTTTGGTACTTTTCTAAGTAAAAGGCACGGGACTGTGCAAAACTCTTGACGCTCTGCCCAGTGATCTGGGATTATGGGAACGGCATGATCCCCTTTGCACAAGACGCCCAATTGCGCTGCCAGGTCTGCTGTCTGCCTGACTACGCGGGGCCCATCTTCCAAGCTACATGGGCCAGTGACATCACTTCTCAATAACCCAAATCACCCTACAGGCAGCTTGGGCGAGCGGGGCCCAAGAGGGAACACAGCTGCTCTGTTCAACTGTACTAGCAGGGACCAAGTCCAGGCCCCGTGGAAAAAGGTCCTACACGCAGCAAAAGAATAAGCCATTCTTTTATCTGGCTGGTTCCCTACACACTGGCAGGAAAAGGGATGAGGCCGGGAATGGCCAGAACCGTCTAAGAACCAGACTATGCTGACACCAAGCCAACGCTTCGCCTCCCATAGCTTTAACCAGGAACCTCTGACCTGCACTCAATCTAGGGGGCTTCCCAGAACTATAGGTCACGACAGAGAGTAGTAATAGGACCCACTGAAAAAAATCCCAACCACAACAGTGTCCCAAAGCTGTTCCCTAGTTCAAGAGCCATACACAGAAAATGCTGACAGTAAAAATGGAATAAGAGCAGGTAAATTAGAACAGACTTCATAGAATTCCTTTTTTATGCACATTTTCCAAAAGACACACAGTTGAAAGCTACTCCCCAGCATTTAATTCTGGAGTGTTTTTGGTAACCATGCAACTATATTATAATTGTGTTTCATTTTAAGGATCACACTATGAAAAATTGATTGGGGTTGGTCACTCTCCTTCAAAATGATTCTATATTTAAAGAGACAGCTGGAAGGAGCACAAGGATGTGAGTTCAGCACACCTTCACCTCAATCACCTCCGCCACCGCGGATTAGTTCTGTGTCCCTGCCACACGCACTAAGTGTTTTAGGATTTTAGGCTCCTTAAGCCTGGATTCGAGAGAAAGACTGGAACTACCACAGCACGGGATACAGAAACCTGAACATACTGACAGGAGCAAAAACCAAAGCCCCAAAAGGAGCCATGCTCTTGGGGAAAAACCCACCTGTCTACACGGCAGCCCCTCCACGAGCAGTACTTGCCCAGGTGAGTCATGTGGGAGGCTAAATAAACATCAGTGCTCACTTTGAATAAATATCAAACAGAGTTGCTAGAAGCATGTTTGAAAGAAGACACAGATAAGCTTTCCATCAAATCTGGCTCCCTGCCCCTCCTCTCTACTTGGCTCTCAAGGACAACAGGCTACAAGGGAATGGGGGTGGGGCTGGGTTGCTGGAAGGAGGTCGCTGAGGTCAATGAGGAACTGGCTCCCTCACAATTCTCAAGATGAAGTGTGTCCTGGCAAGAGTGCAAACGCCCATCATTTTGGCCTTTTCTGTCTGGAGCAGGAGAGAGTGAGGAAGCCACCCAGCAAATGAAAAGTACTGGGATCTGAAAGCAAATCTGTTTTCAAATATATCAAGATTTTTTTTTTTTTTAAAATTAAAGAGACAGGGTCTCCCTTTAGCCTCCAGGGTGAATGCAGTGGTGCCATCACAGCTCACTGTAGCCTTAAACCGCGGGTCCAAGTGATCTTCCCACATCAACCTCTGGAGTAGCTGGGACTACAGGTGTACACCACCATGCCCAGCAAAAAAAATTCTTTTAAAAAATGTTTTGTGGCTGGGCTCGGTGGCTCAGCCTGTAATCCCAGCACTTTGGAAGGCTGAGACAAGTGGATTGTCTGAGCCCACGGGTTCGAGATTAGCCTGGGCAACTTGGCGAGACCTCGTCTCTACAATAAATCAAAAAAATTAGCCGGGTGTGGCAGCGTGTGCCTGTAGTTCCAGCTACTAGCTGTAGTTCCAGCTACTAGGCTGAGGCGGAAGGATCCCGGAGCCCAGCAGGTCAAGGCTGCGGTTGCCGGGAGCGTGCCACTGCACTCCAGTCTGGGCGACAGAGTGAGAATCCAAATTAAAAAAAAAAAATGTTTCGTAAGACTCTCTGTTGTCCAGGCTCATCTCAAACTCCTAGGCTCATATGATTCTCCCAACCTTAGACTCCCAATGTGCAGGGAATTACAGGTGTGGAACCACCACACCCAGCCAAAAGTTATCAAGACTATTCATTACAGTAAACAGCTAGTATATGAATTACATTAAAAAAAGTTTATTTCCTAAACCCATAATCAGGTGACTCTAAAGCAGTAAAGATCTTTAAGGTCAAATTTCAGTCTTCCTCGCTTCTAAGAGGATGCTAGCAGGTAGTGGTCTACTTGCTTTGAAAGCTTCCCTTCCTGTGAAATCAGTCAAATCGCATTCCTTTTGGTTTAAAAATGTTTATTGCAGAAGCTAAACTGTCTAGCATAACTTCCTCCTCACATCCTGCTTTTATTATTTTTTTTACTGTCAGAGGTTACTTAAAAATGAGTCAACTGAGCTGAGTTCACAAGCCTGTGACGCTTGCTGCAAGCTCAGGCTGAGACTTTTCTGCGTTTTATCTTCCCTTGCGCCCACCCATCCCAAGCAGGCCACTGTGTTAAGTAGGCATGGGAACACTCTTCAAGTTGGCTGCCAATTACACAAAATAACACCAAATTAAAAATGGTGCTGCAATTTGGTAGTCATAACACTGATTCTTAAATTTTAAGCCGGGCTCGGTGGCTCAGCCTGTAATCCCGCACCTTGGGAGGCTGAGGTGAGTGGATTGCCTGAGCCCGCGGGTTCGAGACCCGCCTGGGCAACTTGGCAAGACCTCGTCTCTACAATAAATCAAAAATTAACCGGGTGTGGTAGCGCGCGCCTGTAGTTCCAGCTACTTGGAAGGTTGAGGCAGAAGGATTGCTGGAGCCCAGCAAGTCGAGGCTGCGGTGGCCGGGAG
>NW_007248541.1:479626-487134 GCF_000164805.1 Carlito syrichta | reverse complement strand
AAAACAAAACTGTTAAAAGGTTTCTCTGCATAGGGAAAATCAGCTCCCGGATGAACCCACACCTTGCTTAGGAACGCTAAGACACAAAACGTCATCAATAAGGACCATCAGGGAAAGCATATCCAAGTACCAACAAGCTTTCAGATATGAAAGTAACTTGATGACAGAGTCCCTCTGAAATGCTGGTATCTACATAGATGAAAAAACTCTAGATTAAACCTTGGCTTGAGAGACACAGCCACCGTAGCCACAGTATATCTGGCAGTGTAATGCCATCCTAACAATCAAGATTCTCTTCTTTTCCCTGTAGAATTCCTGTACTTTCTAACCTCTGTTTCAAGGGCATAACAAGCTCTTGTTAATTCTCTGATAAAGTCATTCCTTCCTGCCATACGTCATGCAAGGAGACAAAGAACACAGCCCTATCTGGTGCCTTAGAGGAGTAACTGCAGAACTAGGGCACTGGTATGTTCTACAAAGCACCGACAGGGCCTCAGTTTAGCTCCATGGATGAAGAAGGTGGAACCACCCCACTCTTGCATAATGGACAATCAGGGGTGGGGTGGGGGGAGTTTTTAAATGTTGAAACAATCGGTATTCTCGTGCACAAATAAAGATTAGACAGATCAAAGGAGAAGCCTGCATTTCCTGCTCCTTGGTTGCCACCAGCTAACTGAAAAGCACTGTTTTAACAACCATGGAGGGAGAAGGATGTTCTTTTAAAGTGGGAGAGCCAGTCCAGTGGCTCTGTTTTTAAATGAATCATCTGGGCTTCTTCCTTCCTACTCTCTCCCTTGTCTTCCTTTCCAATCCTTTCTCCAAGGCCTGGATTAGGTGTTACAAAGCCTTCCTCCAACCCTCCAGCAGTTTTGCTCTCTGAATTCATTTAGCATACAGTCGCTTGAGCCAAAACTCTTCAAGGGCATGTACTCCAATCGGTTCTACAAGTACACTCATTATCTACTGGTAATATAAATGAGGAGATAACACCTGCTATTAAAAAATAAAGAGGGACTGGGGGTGGTGGCTCACACCTGTCATCCCAGCACTTTGGGAAGTTGAGATGGGTGGATTGCTTGAGCCCAGGAGTTCAAGACCAGTCTGGCGACATAGTAAAACCTTGTCTCTACAATAAATACATATTTTTAAAAATTAGCTGAGAGAGAGAGAGAGAGGAGAAGAAGAAGAAGAAGGGGGAGGGAAGGAAGGGAGGGAGATTCGTAGGAAGCAGGAGAGAAGAGAAGGGGAGAGAAGGAGGGAGGGAAAACAGCATGCATGAGCCCACAATAGATGCTTCCTAAAACATGGACCAAATCCTGGTTACAGAAGGCATTTCCTCAGAAGAAACTTCCTCAATGTTAGTGATCTGAAACTCTAGCAGAGATGCTTTACTTTTATCTCCTACATGATCAGTAAAGTCATTTTGAGAAGTGTGAACCCATTAAAACACACACACACACCCCCCACACCCTCAACTTGAATATTCAAGGGAATTTCTTTCTCACCCGAGACAGAGATGTATTTTTCTAGTCTTGGAAGGCGATACATAAAGACACTTGATCTAAGAAAGAAACTCAGACATAGGGAATTTTTAAGCAGTTGGAAGGGGGAAAGTAACATGATTTTAGAACTTTATACTACTACGGAAATTCTTATTCACAGCTAAAGAACAGAATAAGTTCTCTCCCCAGCTTTCAGGAGTCAGGACAAGGCTCCCTCCCCCAACCCCCACACCAATCCACATAACAAACAAGCAGTTGGGAGAGGAGTTCATAACTAGAAAATCACTCTTGGAGAGTTTTATTATTGTAAAGGTGCCAACTTAATCTTCATTTGAAGCCAGAACAACTAATGATAACAGCATACACTGTTATTTGGGAAAAGACACTGCTAACTCACACACAGAATGCTCCTTGCTGGTGGGTGAAGGCCAGATTGCTGCGGATGGACTTAGAACTCCACTCCCACAAAGAACTTTGCTGACAGCAACTAATTAATGCCCACGAGGGTGCAGTGAAGCAAGGTAAAAGATCCATCAAGTCGGGATCGGGTCAACCCTGTGACTGGTTTTATTTCTGAATGCCCACTGATTCTCAGAATGACCGCTCTTCATGTTACCAGTCATTTGAAAGTTAACAAATATTTAATGAGTATCTACTAAGTGCCAAGCAGTATACTGCATGTTAGGAAAAGAACAGTAAGAGACAGACATGACCCCTGCGCTATATTAAAAATTAAAGTAGTAAGCAGCAAGCAAAGACATCTGTGGCTCCATCACTTATGAGGAGTAGCGGTTAGGAGCACACACTCTGGAGCCAGACAGCCTGGGTTCAAACCCCAGCTTCACCACTTACTAGGCGTGTAACCTTGATCAAGTTACTTAACCTTTCTGGGCCTTAGTTTCCCAGTTTGTAAAAAGGGTAATTACAGTACCTTCCCTCGTGATTGAGTTGATACGTGTGAACTGCTCAGAACAGTGCATGGCACATAGTAAGTGCTGCAGAGATGTTTGTATTATCATCATTATAAAGACCTCTGGCAACAACTAATTTCATATTCAACATTTATGAAGAGGTTTTGCTAGGCCATAAACTGGAGTTCCCTGCAAGGTCTACAAGCAGTGACATGTGCCCATGCCCATAGCTCACAGCTCAGTTACTCTGTACTTTGCGTGGAATCACATGCCAGAATGATACTTGTGAATTCAGGGATGTGAAGGAGACTCTACACAGATTCATCTGGAATGGCAAGGGGATGCTGCATGGACTTCTCCTTGAGTGGAAGATATCAGGGCCCATTCCATCCCTAGGACAAAATGGAAGTAATTCTATCTCTGATAAGTCTTTTTTGTACTCCCAGCAACTATCATACAGTAGGTGACTAATAAATGCAGCAACTATCATATAGTAGGTGACTAATAAATGTAGTCAATTACTATAGAGAGAGGCTTGAGTTGCCAACAGTACAGAGCTTGGGTAGAACCAGAATCTGAACCTAGGTCTTTTACTCTATGCCTTACTACTCTTAAAATATCCCAGCGGCCTCTCAAGGGGTCATCTTCATATATTTACTAAAGAAATTGTGACAATACGTATTAGTATTGCTTGAATTCACATAGCTTTATGAGAATAAGGCACAGAATTAATGTAATTTTTAAATAACCTCATCAAGCAAAAAACCCCAGTTGTGTTCACTTAAGATGCTTGGTAATAGAGTCTTTAATTAAGACCTAGATGAGAGGTAAAAGGGGCAGCAGTCCTCCTCGACCTCATTTTCATATTCTCACCATCACTTACACTCTATCTCAATCAGTGATGGAATTACAGGCTAATTTTTGAAGCGTTGTGATCATCGGTTATACTGTAATTATCTGCTCATTTGTCCACATCCCCATAAGGCTCTAAGCTCTTCAAGGGCAGAACCTCTGATGTTCCCATCTGTTTCCAGAGCACCTGCTCTGTGCCTGACCAACCGTTGTTTGCCGGGTGAAACCATGAATGAGGCCAGGTGCAGTGGCTCATGTTTGTAATCCCAGCACTATGGGAGACAGAGGCAAGAGGATTGCTTGAGTCCAGGAGTTCGAGACCAGTCTGGGCAACATAGCAAGACCTTGTCTCTACAAAAAATAAAAATAAAAATAATCCAGACACGGTGGCGTGCGCTTGCAGTCCCAGCTACTTGGGACTGCAGAAGAATCATCTAAGCCTAGGAGGTCGAGGCTGTGGTGAGTTGTGAATGTGCCACTGTACTTCAACCTGGGTGACACAGTGAGACTCCAATTCAAAAAAAAAAAAGAGAAGCAATGAATGCAAAAATGAGTAAATAATACATGCCTTCATGCCTTTCCAGAGTTTCATATCAATGGGTTCTCAAATCTGTCTGCATCTGAGAGTCGCCTAGGAGCTTTAACAACAGATTTCTGGGACCCACTCCTAGAAATTCTAATTCAGTAGTCTTAGACACAATGAGAAATCTCTTTCTGAAAAATCTGAGGAGCAGCCTGCTTTGGGAACCACTGCTGTATATCTAAACTGGGCCTTTGGGCTCTAACAAAATCCTTGCAGCCCTTCAAGTTTTATTATCCAGACAGGATCCACATACCATATTACACTCACAGAGCCCAGAGTGAGGATGGTGGTCTCAAGGACAAGCCATTTTTTAATCTAACAAATTCTGTTGCAATTCCCTGTTTGCTCTAACTTCATCAGCCAGGGAGGAAAATTCATTTCCTTTCAAATCATCTCTTGAGCTGAAATAAAACCCCACCAAGGCAGCAATCAGTTCTCATATTTTGCAAACACCGTGCTACACGGTACACATTGCATATAACTAGCATGTATTAAGTAGCATAAGCTCTTTCCTCATTCTGAAATATTGCTGTAAAAATACCACTGTCAATAGAGAAGACTTCTAATGCCTGTCACCACCTCCTGAGCCAGCAGTCAGTGGTGGCCAAGGTTATCAAGCTCTGTGAGGACAGAAAACACCCACATACTGCTCCCTATATAGTTCCTAGCAGTGGTTCCTGGTACACAGAAGGAATTCAGTCACTGTTTGTCCAGTCGAATTGAACCAGGGCAGCGTTGGATGCTGAGCTGGCTAATGCCAGCAAATCATGGCACCAACTCGGCCATGGGCAAGTTCACACACTCCCTGGAAGGAGACAAGGTGGGCAAGGGGAAGAACCTGAGCAAAGGTTAGAGATGTGGGCTCAGGCTCTGTAATCTTCAGTCCTAAATGGAGCCACTGCCCCTGTGTTAGTCTCTTGACCTGGTCTACACGATCTCAAGCTTTCTTCAAGTGAATCTGGTACCGATGGAAGACAGCCTCTAGTATGGCCCCTAAGGGCCCCTCTTCCTGATAGTCACATCCTTAGGTAGTGCCCTCTCACGCTGAACCTGGGTTGAGTGTGTGGCCAAAAGCAAAAGGATGGTATGTCAGTTCTGGGATTAGGTGATAAAAGATACCGTGGCTTCCATCTTGGTCAGTCGGCATGTTTCTGTCTGTTTCTCGGATCACCAGTTCTAGAGGAAGCCAGCTGCCATGGTAAGAGCACGGAAAGGCCAATGTGGCAAGACACAGGCCTCCTGCCAACGCCTCCGAATGAGCTCAGGAGTGAATCTCCTCTGGCCTGTTGGCTTCAGATGACGCCAACATCATGAAAGACCCTGTGCTAGAACCACCCAGCTACATCTCTTTGTGACTCCTGATCCCCAGGAACTGTGAGATAATAAATGTTTTTGCATTAAAAACATTTTTAAAATTTAGATTCAAGGGGTACATGTGCAGGTTTGTTGCACGGATATATAGTATGATGCTTTATTAAGCCCATCACCCAGATGGTGAGCAGGTTACCAATGGGTAGTCTGTCAACCCTTGCCCCCTCTTCCCTCTTCCCTTTATGATTCTCGTGTCTGCTGTTCCCATTCTTACGTCCATGTGCACCCAGTGTTTAGCTGCCACTGATAAGTCAGAACATGCAGTATTCAGTTTTCTGTTTCTGTGTTAATACATTAGAATGATGGCCTCCAGCTATATCCACCTTGCTGCAAAGGTCAATGGGGTTGGAGGAAGAGGTTCTTAAAAATCAACTCTCCTTCCCCTTGCTAGTCTTCCTTTTGGCTACTACACATATCAAGGCACCAATGACAAGTTTGGTCTCATAAAATATAAATGCCCCCCCTTGATTTAACTGAAACTGGGAAGAAAAATGAAAAGCTTCCCACAGAAAGGGAAAAAAATAATTGGAAATTATGCATCTGACAAAGCCCTAACATTCAGGATCTACAAGGAACTCAAATGAAGTAAAAGGAAAAAAGCAAACAACCCCATTAAAAAGTGGACAAAGAACATAAACAGACACTTCTCAAAAGATGACCAACAGATACATAATCAAAACTACAATGAGATACAACCTAACTCTGATAAGGATGGCTATCATTAATAAGTCAAAAACAACAGATGCTGACATGGGTGTGAAAAAAGGGGATGCTTCTATATTGTTGGTGGGAGTGCAAGCCAGTTCATCCTCTAGGGCACACAGTGTGGCAATTTCTTTCTTCTTTTTTTTTTTTTTGAGTTGGAGCCTCACTCTGTCACCCAGGCTGGAGGGCAGTGGCACGCCTCTCGGTCACCGCAGCCTCAACCTGCTGGGCTCCGGCGATCCTTCCACCTCAGCCTTCCAAGTAGCCAGAACTACAGGCGTGTGCTACCATGCCCAGCTAAGTTTTGATTTATTGTAGAGACGAGGTGTCACCAAGATGCCCAGGCTGGTCTCAATCCCATGGGCTCAGACAATCCACTCATCTTGGCTTCCCAAAGTGCTGGAATTACAGGCTAAGCCACGGAGCCCTGCCTGTGGCAACTTCTAAAAGAACTAAAAATTGATCTTCCATTCAATCCAGCGATCCCTCTCCTGGGAATATACCTGGAGGTACATAAATCATTCTTCAAAAAAAAAAAATAAAGACACCTGCACACACATGTATATTGCTGCACTATTCACAATAGCAAAAACATGGAACCAATCTTACTGCCCATCAAAAGTGAACTGGATAAAGAAAATGTGGTATATATACACGCTGGAGTATTACGCAGCTATAAAAAACAACAAAATTGTGAACTCCACAGCAAATTGGATGGAGCTGGAGACCATCACACTAAGTGAACTGTCTCAGAAACAAAGAGCTGAATACCACATGTTCTCACTCACAAGTGGGCCCTGAACACTAGTCACATTAGCACATTAGGGAGGAAGCAGCAGTCACTGGGCACTACCAGGGGAGGGAGAGAGAGAGGAAGTTGGGGGGGCGGTACATGACAACTCACAGGGTACCTCCATTACCAGGGGAGTAGGGGTCATACAGAAGCCCAAACTTCATCTGCATGTGGCCTACTTATGTAGTTAATCCTCACTTTTACCCCACAATTCCATAATTAAAAAGAAGAAAAAAGAAAAGCTTGTTATCTAAAGAGTACAGAATTTGTTTATTAAAACAATAACACTTAACAGGGTGCCTGAATGAAACGTAATTGTACACCTAACCCTTAACTGTACCCCACAAAATCATAATAAAAAATATTGATTAAAAAGCAAAACAAAACAATAACCCTTTTATTACTAGCTTGATATAAGACAACTAACATTTATTATCTATTGTGTATCCAGTATAGGAAATTATTCCCATTTTCAAGATGAGGAAATGAAAGTTCAGACGTTTTAAGTAACTTGGTCAACCAATAAAGACATAGAACCCTCTAGTTAGCTGCAGTTTTATTTAAATTAGGGTAGCCAACTGTTCTGGTTTCTTGGGTTTCCTGGGATTTAAGGCTTTCAGTGCTAAAACCAGAAAATTTCCAGGCACACCAGGAAGAGTCGGTCACATCAGTTACCGGTAAGTAGCTCACAAAGTTAAGTTACTTAATTCTAGAGTTGTTCCAAAACTTGTGCTCTTTGCAAATCACCAGACAGATGATTTTTAAAGTACATCTTTTTTTTTTTTTTTTTT